>NC_135330.1:90871605-90997307 GCF_023851605.1 Tamandua tetradactyla | reverse complement strand
GGTAGGGAGAAATAAAAATGAAAGAAAGCTTAAGTTCAGAGTACTTAATTTCAGTAACAAAAATGATACTGAAAACCACATTTAGCTCTTTCCCAAAGCCTCAGTTTTGGTCCTTCTGTCCTCAGTACAAAATCTCTATAGTTCTGATAACTCCTCTTCACTATTGATCCTTCAGGCCTAGATGTAGCAACATTCTGTAGCAAGGGACTATTGGATATGTATAGTTTTCCCATATCCTCTTCATATCTTTGTAATTGGTCCCTTTACTAATTCTCCTTAATTTAATTAATTTGAGTGGCCTGTGTGTCCTGACAGAACTTTGACAGATGTAGAAATTGGTATTTGGAATCAATTCCTCAAGTGGTGTTTCTTGGATTAATTTGCTTATAGATTTAAGGAATATGCTGAAAAGTCTCTTGTTGGGTAAACAAGTAACTGGGAATGCATGGCATATGGCATATGGAATATGGCAACATTAAGATAATTTAAATTATTTTCAGTAATGTCAATTTATGAAGTGGTGTATATAGAGAGCAAGGTCTGAAAGACCATTTGCTTATGGTGCAGACTTACTACCACAATAATACTGATTGTATAAATTAGGGTTTTTTCTAATTGAAAACTAGTAATAACATCCTATTGAGAATTTCAAAAGGAAGTTGGAATGCTCCATTTTCATCACTTGAGAAGTTTCTAATTTCTGGAAGTCCTTTAGGAAAGACTTGTTTTTGGTTCAAGCCAGGACCTGATTGTGCAAAGTATTAATACCAATTACATTCTAAAACTGCCACAGGTCTTATGATAGTCTGAAAGAATTGGTCAAAGGAAGAGTTAGGACCTTGAAACATGTACTAGAGATATTGGGCAGTCACAGATAAGACTAACAAGAACAGTAGCAAAACTTTCTGAGCATCAGTCCCGAACTTTCCCTTACCTGAGGGAACTAGCTGTACTCTGGATAGACTTTCAATGGCCGCATTTAGTGACTTGCATGATAAGCTTATATAAACCTTTCAGCAGTCAACACCACCACTCCATTTTGCTCATACAAGGGGAGTCAAATATCAACTAACACAGATAAATAAATCCAACCTGTACTTAAAGGATATATGCACTAAAGATTTATAGGACCTGAAAAATATATATTGGCAAGGGTTGGGAAAATGCATGAGATTCAGCTAGCATGCTGGTATATCAAACAAGATAAACAATAAAACCTGATCAAGCTGAATTTATCAACACACCTGCACCTGTCCAGGATTCATGGTCTAAATGCATTTACTCAAATCCCTGGGAATACCTTAATAGTTTCTTTGCCAGATTGCTTCTTTAGTTCCTACAGCAAAGATGACTGGGATATTTTGAATTCAAATGACAGAGAGAACAGAAGAACTTTTCTTTCTTTTTGAGGATATGTCAAGCTCCCACTTTCCCTACACAGATAGTGGCAGTCACGTTCAGTTCTTAATCAAAGTCATAGTTTAGGTTGCTTGTCATTATATAGTGTAGAGGGAAATTGATCATTTCACAGATTACTGAATGTTATGTTGGTTAATTTTTATGGAAATAAAATTCTTTTCATGGTCTTTTTATTCCTGCACTTTGCCCTGATTCATCAGCAGTGGATAATGAGTTGAAGCATTGGTCATATATTCAAAAAATAAATATTGTAAAATGAGTGATAGGACTGGCAGGGTAATATATATGGCGAGAGTTCATTGCACATAAGCCCATACTATGAAGTTAATTCAAATCCCTTGTAAATGCCCACAAAAAGAAACCCAGAGAGGGAGCATTTAAAAATCATGTAGGCAATAAGATTCATCCATCAATGTTAATCAAGTATTCCTCATCCAACTAGTGTTTGCTTAATTTAACCCCATACAAACTGAACATGACAGTAGGGTTGGTGGTCATTTATAGTCAAAGAACATAAACCTATGTTTATCAAATCTGTTCTGGTCACCACACTGCTGAGTGCCCAAATTGCCAAATTCAGAGATGAATCATATATCCTCAGTATGCACAATTCCTTTGAGATAGAGTCATTCATTTGGCAGTTGGACAGACTGATCTTACCCACTATGCTGACCAACCCTTTTTTTCATAGGGTTAAACACAAATGTTGGACATGAATTTTCTTTCCCTTTGCATTCCATTTTTACCAAAACCAAAAATTATTTATAGAATGCATTCCTTTTAAACATGATATCACACCCAACATAATTTCTGAAGAGGAGAAACAGTATAGAAAAGAGAGAGCAATGAAGAACACAGTACTTTTATAGATTTTATAACATCACCCAGGAGCAGATGGCCTAATAGAATGCTTCAGTTGTTATCTCAGACATGTTATGCTCACAGTGGGAAGACAACATCCTATGAGATTGGAGTACTAGTGCAGTATAATACAGGATTTGTCATATATGTGAAAAAAAGGTCAATATTTGATTCTTTCTCCCCAATAGCCAGAGTGACTTGGTGTGGAAAACAAGGCATGAAAGTGGAAGTGGGCCCTTCCACTATTAACAAAAAATTTTAATTTTTGATCCCTCAACCTTGGGTTCATGGGATCAAAGTTCCTAGTAATAAAATAAGAGATATTTCCAATGGAGAATGCAGACATATTGTTGAGGATATGGAGGCTGTGACTGCACTCTGGCTCCTTTGGGAACCTTGTACTCTTGATGCATCAAATAGAGTCTTGATGATTGATTTCAATTACAAAGAAGGAAATTGAGTTGCTACTCACAAGGGGTTTAAGAATGAACATGTTTGGAACCCTAGGATTTCAATGGGGTGACTTTTTAAAAATTCTCTTTCCCAATAGGCCTTGTCAAAAGCAAAAGTGTGACAACTCATAAAGAAATAAAATGAAACCCAAAGCACAAAGGCTCAGCTCTCACAAGAATAAAAGTTTAGATTACCCAATGATCAAGTAACTCCATAAACTTCAGGTGATGGTAGACAGAAATGAGAAAATGGTTTTGGGTTGTAGAAAATGAATTTCTGAATGCAAATTTGTGCTTAAGCTATAGTAAAAAGTCTATTTAATTTTAGTAGTATTTAGCATAGTTGTAGATTGTTGTCTAAGTCTGAACTAATTACTAAACACTTTAATTCATATATCCTATGCTGACAGACATAATGGTCACTGTAAAGACAGAAACCTATGTAATAGGATTCATGGGATGTCAAGAAGTATCTGTTGTCCTGAAATTCTCTCTTTGTTCTGAAGTTATAGATTGTCACACTGGCATTAGTGTATATATATATATACTGTTGATATTATTTCATGTCCAGTGGGTATCATTACATGGAAAGGCATAAATTTAACTGGAATAAGTTTAATGCTCTCTAAGTTTATAACCTAAACTTAAATTAAATCTTCTTGAGTCCTATACATATTTTTATTGATGAATTACATTTCCTTAGAAAATTAAAATTTAATTAAATATTCAATGTAGATGATTTTTTGAACTGTTCAAGTACATACCAAAGACAAAGCATTATAATTTCATTTATGACAGAACATGTTACTAACTGAACAATTAAGCCTAATTAAATTATAATTCTGTAGGCTTAATTAATTTTTTCACTGTATCTCTATTTTGTGCTCTAAGTTCCTATGATTACTGATAGCGTCAGTTGTGATCTTTTCTTGTTTTAAAAATATATTTAGACTCTTTCTTGAAATTAAGATAAGTTTTCAAGAGAAAAACAAGGATATTCTCCTACACCACATGAGATTAGAAATCTTGACACTCAAATTATTTCTTCTCATTTATAGGATGTAATAGCTCTTCTCCTGAAGCAAATAAAATCCAAATAGTGTATCAAATGATTGATTTTTCTTTTTTTGTTAATATTTAGACTTCAACATGAATCCATTCTTTTAAACATGTTTTAATCTTTTTGTCATATGCGTCCCTTTAAAATATTTTACTATCAATTCTCACCTAGCATCAGATAGTGCAATTTTGAAAAAGATAGTATTAGGGTGTAAATTAATTTTCTTAACTATATACTTTTAACTAAAGTCATGGTTACTATGAATGAATTCTTTTGTGATCTTTAACACAAGGTTTAGTCAAAAAGAGTAGGGAAAGGAATGGTTAATTTGAATTTTGTCAGAATTTCACAGTGATTATTAAGTTCTAACGAATGGAGGGAAAAAAGCAAACAAAATACAGCGGGATCTGTAGAAACAAAACATAAATTGGAAAGCTAAACTAATAAAAAAATGTTCATGCTTACAAATGCAAATATAAGCAGAAAAAATAGAGTATATTTAAAGAATAGAAATGGTTTACTTGAGAAGACTTTGATTAAAACTTCAGGAGAAAGAAATTAGGGAGAAATTTAAGGAGAGGGGATATAATGCACAACAAGGCTTTTTAAAATTGAGTAACAGTTCCTAAAGCAGATAAACTGGAAAAATGCATTTGAAAATTTTACTTTTTGTCTTGTGAAATAGAATGGAAGGCATATGGATTGTCTTATTATTTATAGATATATTTTTTACATATGTGTTGCAAGTGTTTGTGCATATACACAGTAATTCCTCAAGCCCCCTCATTTTCAAAGCTTTGAAGCCTTAGCCACTATTTTATTCAAGTGTATGCCATAATTCCTGTTCTTCACACTTAATAAGGTTCCAATTATAATCAAATGCATAATGATACTAGTAACATATTTTGAGTCTTCTCTATCTACTTAACTATGTTTTAGGAGCTTTATATGCATTATCACATCTAGTCCATCCATCAGACCTGTGACTTAAGTGCTACACTTGGCCCAGGAAAGAGGACAGGCAAGGAAAGTAAAGCAGAGATTGATGAAATGAATTGTGTAAGACCTCTCCACTGGTGGTTGGTGAAGTTAGGCATCTATTCCTGTTTGTGTTACAACTAGGTATATAACCCCTGAGAGTGTGTCACGATGCATGTCAACTTGAAACTAATTGTTATTATCATTTGTTGTGATTTTCATCACTCCTAGAAAACATTAAAATAGTTATTTACATGATAATGTCTTAATAGATGTTTGGAGGGTTTTGAAAGGACCTCAGTAAAACACTTTTCTGCTGTTCTTGATGAAAACAAGTCTGTGCCTTTGTTTCTCTCCCCTTATTTCTTTCCATCCTTCCCTTATCCATGAATTTCCTATTTTGGAAATTTTATTCTATGATTTCAGAGTATTATTAGATTTGAAAAGACATGATTTCAATAAAAATACAGGAACCAAACATATTGTATAATATTCAATTTTATTATTTATTTATTTATTGAATATTTTTACTCAATATTATTTGAAAGAAGATATTTTGCATAAGAATAACTTGCAAGTTCTTGTTTCAAAAATACCCTTCTAAGAATCTACAAACTCTCTGGAACCAGTGTGCTTACTTTAGTGCAACTTTCTACTGGTATGTAAATTCTCTGAGAGTATAAATAATGTGTTATGTTTATTCATGTGTATCTAGGTCTGGTATTAAGTAAATTATCAAAAATGCGTTTTTGAAATGAGGAATTAAAAAGAAAGTAAAAGAGAATGAGGAAATGTATGAATGATTGACAGCTTCTATTTTCTATTGTATCTGTGCTTGCTTCTCAGTTGCCTCATTACTTCATAACTTTCTAAATTTTCTCTTTTAAACTGTTAAGATCTGGAAGAAATTGACCATACATGTGAACACTGGGCAAAAACTAAGAGTAAAAAGGCACAAGTTGGGGATTAATAGCTCTCTGTGTACAGACTTTAACTTGTCTGGAAAGTGTCCCTTTCTGACTTGTGGGACAATATGCATGAACCTTGAAGACATCATGTTGAGTAATGTAAGACAGGCACAAAAGGACAAATATTGTATGATCTCATGGATATGAAGTAACTAGAAAGAGCAAATTTATAGAGTACAAATTTAGAATATAGGTGAATAGGGGCTAGCAAAGCATAGAGAATTTCTATTGGGGTTGATTTTAAAGGTTTGGTAATGACTGGTGGTGATGGTAGTCCAACATTGTGAATGTCATTAACAGCTCTGAATCACATATGTGAATCTAGTTAAAAGAAGAAATTGTAGTTTCTATATATGTTACAAGAATTAAAACTAAACAACAAAACATGGCTTTAGAACAAAATCTATCCTATTGTATATCTCAAAAATATTACTAATAGTTAAAAAAAACCCATTGTGGCCATAATATTTCATGATTTTTTCTGATATACCAGGTTCAGGAGGATAAGATCTTACATTAGACAAGACCATAAACTTTGTACAAGAAACCATCTGGTGTGTTGAAGGCAATACACTATTAGAGTTCCTAGGTGAATCAAAATCCCTCTCATTATTTCTAAATGTGGGTAATTTTACTTTCTAAACTGAAGAGGAATTTTCTGGTTTTAGGCACGTGTGATATTTCACATTTTGCCTTTCATAGGATATTTGTTTCACTTGGTGGATAGTTTACACTCTACTTGTATGACTCATGGACAGCTGTCTCCCTTCACCTGGAAATTGTCTTATTCATTGATTTTTGCTCTTTCTTTTTCTTTAATATAACCACTTAATGCCAAAAGTTTCCCTCTCAGTATTTCATTTGCCACATCCCATAAATTTTGATATGTCATGTTTTCATTTTCATTTGCCTCAAGATATTTACTGATTCCTCTTGCAATTTCTTCCTTGACCTACTGTTTGTTTAAGAGTGTGTTGTTAAGCCTTTATATATTGTGAATATTCTGGCCCTCTGCTTTTTAATGATTTCCAGCTTCATTTCATTATGGTCCAAGAAAGAGTTTTGTATAATTTCAATCCTTTTAAATGTATTTAGACTTGATTGTGACACAGTATATGCTCTATCCTTGAGAATGATCCATGAGCACTTGAAAAAAATGTGTATCCTTCTGTTGTGGGGTGTAATGTACTGTAAATGTCTGTTAAAACTTGTTTATTTACCTTGTTATTCAAAATCTCTGTTTCCTTGTTGATCCTCTGTTTAGATTTTTCTGTCCATTGATAAGAGCAGGAAATTGACATTTCCAAATATTATGGTAGAGGTATCTACTTCTCCTGCCAGTGTTGTTAGTGTTTGCCTCATGAATATTGAGGCACTATGGTTGGTGAAAAAACATTTGTGATTGCTATGTCTTCCTAATGAATTGCACTATTGACTTGATAAGAAATAGATGCCCTCAACAAGCCAATCACAATTAAAAGGATTGAATCAGTCATCAATAAGCTCCAAATAAAAAAAAACAAAGTTCAGAACCAGATGGCTTTACATGTAAAGTGTTACCCAACATTCAAGAAATACTTAGTACCAATACTACTCAAATTCTTCAAAAATTAAAAAAAATTATTGAGAAAGAACCACACACATACAGTCCAACAATATTATACAATCAGTGGCACATAATATCATCTCATGGTTATGTTTCATTCACCATGATCATTACTTATAATATTTGCATCACTCCAGAAAAGAAATTAAAGGAAAAAATAAATAAATCCTACATACCATACCCATTACCCCTCCCTCTCATTGACACACAGTATATCAATCTTCCCAATTTTTACCCTTTATCTCACCCATTATTTATATTTATCTTCATTTTATAAACTCATCTGTCCATATGTTGGATAAAAGGAACATACGACACAAGGTTCTCCCAGCCAAGCAGTCACTTATAAATGTTACCTAGTTATACAGTGTTCATCAAGAATCAAGGCTACTGGAATACAGATAAATAGTTTTGGGTACTTCCCTCTAGCCCTTCCAGTAAATTATAAACAAAAAAAGGATATTGGTATAATGCATAAAAATAACCTCCAGAATAGACTCTCAAATCTGTTTGATACTTTATTTTATCTCCTTTCTGTCATTTGGTCAAGAACCTTTTCTCATTTCAATGATGCTGTGTCCTGGATGATCCCTAGAAGTCATGTCCCATGTTGCCAGGAAAATTGACACCCTTGGGAGTCATGTAACACATAAAGGGGAGGAAGTGAGTTCTCCTGCAAAGTTGTTTGACAAGGAGAGAGAGCTCATATCTGAGAAACAAAAGAGGTTCTCTAGGGGTGACTGGTAAACATAATTACAAGCAGGCATAGCTTCTTTTTTGAAAAAATAAGTTTCATACAGGTAAACACCAAGGTTGAGGTGCTAAGCTTATTGAATTTGTTGTCCTCACTGCTTGCAAGAATGTCAGGAATTCCCCAGAAGGATAAGCTTAATATTTTATACCTTTTACTCAGCTCTAAAAGGGGACATGGGGAATACTTTTGTATTTTTGTCCCAAATTACTCTAGGTTATAGCAGAACAACACACCAACTTGTATAAACCAACAAGATCTCGTGCCCTATTAAAGATTACATGTGATTATTATGTTCAAGTACACTGACCATGCAAATTCAATTAGATAATGTGCTACCCAAATAAAATTGAAGAGGAGAGAAGGCTACCTAACTCATTATATGAAGAAAACATCACCCTAATACAAAATCCAGAGAAAAGTACTATAGAAATAAAATTACAGACCAACCTTTTTAATGAATATAGATGCAAAAATCCCCAAAAAGTACTTTCAAGTTGATCCAACAACACATTAAAATAATTGCATCCCATGACCAAGTGTTGTTTCTTATTATGGAAGTCTGGTTCAAAACAAGAAAAATGATGTAATACACCCTATAAGCCAGTCAAAGCCAAAAAACCACATGATCATCTGGTTGATGCAGAAAAGGCATTTGATAAAATTCAACATCCTTTCATTATGAAAACACTTCAAAGTTAGGAACATGATAATGGGAATACATGAGAAACACACACCCAACATCATCCTCAATGGGGAAAAACTGAAAACTTTCCCTCTAAGATCAAGAACAAGACAAGAATGTTCTTTGTCATCATTGCTATTCAACATAGTGCTGGAAGTTCTAGACAGAACAATTAGACAAGGAAAATAAATCAGAAAGGAAGAAGTAAAACTTTCACTGTTTGCAGCGACTGATACAATATGTTGAAAATCCTGAAGAAACTACAACAAAGCTACTAGGGCTCATAAGTGAGTACAGCAAAGTGGCAGGTTACAATATCAGCACCCAAAAAAGAGTAATGTTTTCATACACTGGTGATGAACAATCTGAAGGGGAAATCATGAAAAAATTCCATTTACAAGAGCAGTCAAAAGAATAAAATATTTAGGAATAAATTTAACTAAGAATAGAAAGGACCTATACACAGAAATCTTCAAGAAATTGCTAAAAGAAATCACAACAGTCATAAACAAATGGAAGCTCTATCCATGTCCATGGATTGGAGGACTAAATATAGTTAGGATGTCAATTCTACCTGGATTGGTTTGTAGATTCAATGAAATACCAATTTTAATCCCAATAACTTGCTTTGAAGAAACAGAAAAACTAATAATCAAATTTATTTGGAAGGGCAGCGTGCTGGTTTGAAAGGAAGTATACCCCCTGGAAAAGCCATGTTTAAATCAAAATCCCATTTCATAAAGGTAGAATAATCCCTATTCAATAGTATATGTTTGAAAGTGTAATCAGATCATCTCCCTGGATGATGTGATTTAGTCGAGAGGGGTTTTTATAGCTGGATTAGGTAATGACATATCTCTACCTATTTGGATGGGTCTTGATTGGTTTATTAGAGTCTGATAAAAAAAGAAAAAGTCTGGAGAATGGGAGGTTTGGAGAAAGCAGTGAATGCTGCAGCACCATGAAGCAGAGAGTTCATGAGCCAGTGAGCTTTAGAGATGAAAAAAGAAAATGCCTCCTGGGGAGCTTCATGAAACTGGAAACCAGGAGAAGAAGCTAACAGATGATGACATGTCTCCCATGTGCCCTTCCAAATGAGAAAGGAACCCTGACTGTGCTCACCACATGCCTTTCCAGATAAAAGAGAAACTGTGACTGTGTTCACCATGTGCCTTCTTGCCTAAGAAAAAATCCTGAACTTCATCGGCTTTCTTGAACCAAGGTATCTTTCCCTGGATGTCTTAGATTGGACATTTCTATAGACTTGCTTTAACTGGGACATTTTTCTCAGCCTTAGATCTGTAAACTACTAACTTATTAAACACCCCCTTTTTTAAAAAAAACATCCTATCTCTTGTATATTACATTCTAGCAGCTAGCAAACTAAAACAGGCAAGATGCCCAGAACAGCTAAAAACATTGAGAAAGAAAAGTGAAATGAGAGGTCTCACTTTAACTGACTTTACAGTATATTTCAAAACTACAGTGGCAAAAAAAGAAAGAAAGAAGCTACAGTGTTCAAAACATAATGGTACAGGCATAACAACAGATATGTTGACTAACAGAATCAAACTGAGTTTTCAGAAATACACCTTCTCATTCACAGATCAATTGATTCACACATCATAAATTGATAAGGTGGTCAAACCAATCCACCCAGGACAGAACAGCTTCTCCAATAAATAGTTCTCAGAGAACTGAATATTCATGTGTAAAGTAAGGACAAATAATCCGTATCTCATACTTCATAAAAAATTATCTTAAGATGAATCAAATAATTAAACATTAGAGATAAGACAATAAAACTGTTAGCAGAAACTGTAGGGAAAAGTCTTATAAATCTTGTAATAGAAGGTGGTTTTCTGGATTTCATACCCTAAGCATGAGCACTGAAAAAGAAATAGATCAATGAGAACTTCTCAAAATTAAACACTTTTGTGCATCAAAGAACTTTGTCAGGAAGGTGAAAAGGAAACCTATGCATGAGAGACAATATTTGGAAATCACATATCAGATAAATGTTTAGTATCCAGAATATATAAAGAAATTCTTCAATTCAAGAATAAAAATACAAACAAACCCATTTGAAAAATGGGCAATTGACATGAACAGACACTTTTCAGAAGAGGAAATACAAATTGCTAAAAATCACATGTAAAGATACTCACCTTCACTGGCTATTAGAGAAATGCATATCAAAACTACAATGAGACATCCCAAACCCAAGAGAATGGCCATTAAAGAAAAAATAGAAAACAACAAGTGCTGGAGAAGATGTGCAGAAGAGCACTTATGCTCTGTTTGTGGGAATGTAGCATGTTACAACTGCTTTGGAAGGCATTTGATGGTTCCTCAGGAAGCTAAGTATAGAATTGCCAAATGATCTAACAATCATATTACTAGGTTTATATTCAGAGGAATAGAAGGTAAGGAAACAAATGGACATTTGCAAATAGATATTTATAGCAGCAATATTTATGTATGTCAACAGGTTGAAACAGCCCAAGTGACCATTGAAAGATGACTGACTAAACAAGCTGTGGATACATATGTACAATGGAATACTATAACAGCTATAAGACAGTATAAATTCATGAAGCATGTACAATGTTAATGAATCTTGATGATGATGAATGAAATTAGTCAGAAAAAGGACAAATATGGTATAGTCTCACTAAAATGTATTAATATTAATAAGTGAACCTTAAGTGTTAAATACAGGTTATGAGGACATAGAAAGAGGGTTGAGATTAGGAATTTGATGCTAAAAGACAAGAGAAGGTGAAACAGAACTGACCATGACAATTGAGAAATGGATAGCAAAATATTACCTGATCATAGCACAGTAATATAAGTATACTGAATGAAGCTGAATGTGATTACAGTTGAGGGAGAAGTTCTGGGAGCACAAATGAAACCAGGAGGAAATGTAGAGGATAAAGATTGACATGGTATAATTTAAGAATGCCTAGAGAAGACAATGATGGTGATTAAATTTACCAATATAAAAATGTTTTTCCATGAGAGAGAACAAATCAATGTTGACATTGGAAGGGTTTGAAAATGGTTGGTATATAGGAATATGTATAATCAATGCAAGCTAGGGTCTATAATCAGCAGTAACATTGTAATATGCTTCCACTGAATGTAACAAAAGCATTCTGCCAAAATTAAATGTCAACAGGCAGGGGCCAGGGGGTAGGCTGTGGATTTTATGCAGAAGAAAAGGAAATGTCTTCATAGACATTTTGGTGGTAAAGGCACTTGTATTTCCTTAGGTTGGATTGTATGATGTGTGAATAATATTGTTTAAAAATGAACAGAGAGAGGATGGGCCATGGTGGCTCAATAGGTGGAGTTCTCACCTGCCATGCTGGAGACCCAGGTTTGATTCCTTGTGCCTGCCAATGCAAAAGAAAAAATATGGACAGCGAGAACAAAGCATAAAATGATGTGGAGAAAGAGATGTACCTATTCAGTTTTGGTAATGTTCTGAGAGGTGCTGGCCTTCCAGAGTGCAGTGTGGTGTCTTCACTGAAGGCCAGGTGTTACCATATGATCTTGCAACCCAATTACTAGGTATATACCTGTTGGAGTTAAGAGTGAGAACATGAATGGACATTTGCATGCTGGTGTTTATGGCAGCAGTGTTAATAATTCTCAATGAATGGAAGTGGTCTAAGAGTACAATTACTGAGAAATAGAAAGGGGGACTGCGTTTTACATACAATGGACTACTGAATAGCTGCAAGAATGAATGAAGTTGTGAGGCATGCAAATTAGTGCATGAATCTTTAGGACAGTATATTGAATAAAATGTCAGAAACAAAAAAAATACCATCGTACCTCACATGGACTAACTATAATATACAAATTCAGAAAACTGAATTTGAGAGAATGGATTATCAGTTTTGGAACTGTGGTAAATATTCTTAGATTATACATTCTTACAGCACTCACATATATTTAGGAGTTGTAACTGATATTTCTAAATTCTGTGATAATGACCTCTTGGTACACAAACTAGTTGTTCTCTGAAATTCAGGTGTTGATGTGACATCTGATACTCAGATTTAGAGCACTGAAGCTGTAAAATTCATCATTACCCCTTCAGGAACTGTTTAAAAGCTGAAAAAGTGATCAGACTTTGTCTAGACATATGAATGAAGCTGATCTGGATAGGAATAAGGTAAATCAGAAAACTAGGTAAACGATGATATGTCTCATATTTTCAAACTGCAACCTCGGTGCAGGATCTAGGCAGCACCATAATTATATGGAATCCTGTTTAGGGTTTGCATTCTTGCTGCTTTTTAAAGTTGGTGTGATGCCCCAATATATCCCAGAGTAATTTCAGCAGAGAATTAAGATGCATTTGCAAAGTCCCCTTGGGCTGCTGAGGAGAAGAAAAAGAAATATTAAACTTCCCCATCTGGGGAATTCTATTCTCACAAGCAATAGATACAATCAATTCAACAGACTGAGCAATCAATCTTAAAAAGTTATGAATCTTCTTCCTACAAAGGACAAGCTAAACCTACTTATCATTATGCCTAAGGGTCACCCTCAGAAAACCTCTTTTGTTGCTCATATGTGGCCTTTCTCTCTAAGCAAGCTAGGCAGGTGGACTCACTGAGATAAATGAGACAAAATAAAATCTCAGTGGTGGGAAGATTTCAAATGGAGTCAACAACATATCCTGGAGGTTATTCTTTTGCATCATATAGTTATTCCTTTTGAGTTTATGGTGTATTGGAGTGTCTAGATGGAAATACCTGAAACTTCTGAACTGTGTTCTGGTAGCTTTGATTCTTGAAGATGACTATATAACTATACAGATTTAAAAAATGACTGTGTGACTAGGAAAACATTCTGTCTGAAGCTCATTTTATTCAAGGTTAAGAACAGATGAATAAAAAATTTAAAGGTAGAAATAAATAAATAATAGGGATCACAAAGATTAAAAATTGAGTAGATTGAAATGCTGTGGGTCAATGAAAGGGAAGTATAAAAGATGGGATATATGATTCCTTTCTTTTATTTTTATTTGTTTTTCTGGAGTGATGGAAATGTTCTAAAATGGTCATGGTGAAGAATACACAAATATGGGGTGATATTGTGAAGCATTGATTGCACAATATAGATGAACTGTATGTATGAGGATATTTCTCAATGAAAAAAATGTTTTTAAATGTGACAGGCACTCTATTAGCCTTTTATATCCCTTCATGCCCTCCTAAATAATTGCTTGACTGAGTAGAGTCAGAAAACTGGTCAATTGATTGTTAGGGTGGCATCCTTCCACTGAAAAAATTCAAAAACAAAGTACATATTTTTAAAAGCTCCATTCACATACTCACCAGGCAAAGAAATTTTCCATGCATACCAAAAGGGCAAACAAAAAGGACTTCTGCCATTAGATCAGAGCAGAAGAACAAATGTTCAAATACATAAAAGGGCTGCTGCCAGCAGCTAAAACCAAAAAAACAAAGATTCTGATCCAGAAAAAAACTGTAGCTACCAGCCTAAATAAAAGAACCAAAGTTTCAAAAGTCTTTGCCAGAAGACATGCAAAGAATGGCCAGATCCTCAAAGAGACAGAGGTTCATTACAGGGAGAGCTCACCAACAGGAACCTGGGCTTTCAGGTATCAGACAGAGGCATTAGGGGTAATTACCTAGATTTCTGTAAATCCATCAGTGGTACTAGAGTCCATTTGGTGGGTTCCTCAGATCCCACTTCTGACCCCAAGCAATGGCAATCATGAAATAACAATCTAGGCTGCAAGACAAGAACAGCATTTATTAGGAGTCTTAGAATTGCCACTCAGGAATAAACAGATTAAGGTAGCAACACAAACTGTGTCCTACCTTGGTATTTCCAGGAAAGCATTTTTGAAAGAAAATGAAAAAGATTACACTAATTTTCTGTGGTTGGTGGATATTCAGGGTGATCCAAATTCTTTGAGGTTAGAAAGTTTACTGAATTCTCTATCTTCTGTTCTATGTCTGGTGTCCAGATGTCCACAGGGCTTTGAGGAAAATTGTTGCCTGGGGCTTGGTACACTGTGAAAGTTTCTGACATCTGGATGAAATTTGGATAAAAGTTACATACAGAATGAACTCTGAACTACTTATCCCTCTCTTAGCATAGAATTCTATTTTGTATAATTTTATTTTTCTAATTAAAGTGAAAGCATGAATCCATGAAAGAATATTAATGATATGATAAGTCTTAAATCCAAAGCATCTACCATTAGTGATATCAAAATGATAGATCAACCTGACATACATTAAAGTGGAAGTCTATGGTGGAGGAAAATAGATATTCAAATGATTCATCAGAATAATGGGTTCTGCACCTGCATAATCATCACCTGCCATTTCTCAACTTCTTCAACAAAGGCTCCAAGAATGCTGATTTTACCAAGGCATTAAGAAATTCATTGTTGAGTGGGTCATCAGAATCTGTGTACAGCTTTGTAGTGGCTAACATAAGCACTTAGGGATGAATGGACGCTTCAGTAGAATTGGATTCCCTCAATGGCAGAATGCTGGTGGCAATGTGTAACTCTCAAAGACAGATAGGGACAATTATAAAGATAAACCATAAAGTCAAATTGGTAATCACTGCAATTCCTTGTGCAGACATCTTTACAATGGCTCATGGATCAAGTGTTATGTAAGGAGTTTTATAGAGAGAAAGCCAACCCATGTGTTAATTTTCTTGTGATGAAGAAAAATGCATACTTATTTTATGTTTCATAGGAAACTATATCATATCCTATGAGGGAATTATAGCCACTGTATAATACTATAGCCTAAGCCCCTTTACACACCCAGAACCCTTAACTGATAGGGAAGTCAGAATTCTTTAGCCCAGAGAAAAGTCAACAACCTGTGAGGAAAGATCCAAAGCCAAGAGGCATACTATATAACTTCCTCCAAGAATTCATTGGATACCTTGCAACCATTTTCAAAGGAAATATACAATCTTTCCTTTTGAAACATATGTATTGTGAAATATAACATATATGCATAGAAGTGATAAATTTCAAAGTACACTTAACAGGAAATTGATCAAGTTTCAAAGTATTGTACAGGTTACATTTCCACAATTTCAGGAATTTCCTTCTAACTTTACGAATATACTAGAGACTAAAAAAGAAATATAGATATAATGATTCAGTATTGTCCATCATTTGTTAAATCCTATCTTCTCTGTTACAACTCCTCTCTGTCATTTGCTCCTTCCCTCAATCTTCAGTAATCTTTGGGCAATGACTTGCCTCACTCTTTCATTTTGAAAATCATTGTTGACATCATGGGGAAGGAGGATGCAACTAGTTGGTATTTTTGGACAGACTTGTTCCACTCATTTCCAAGAATTTTTTTATTGTGAAATCTAACATATACACAACAATCAATAAATTTCAAAGTACATTTTAACGAGTATACATACTGCATTTTTTGAAATTATTGCTTACTTCTGATGTATCACTAATTTCCACAGTTTGAAAAACACTATTGAGGTCCACACTCCTGATGTGGATTGAGTGGATCAATCTGTGGACCCACAGGGACAAGGTCAACAGGCTGCAGTTATTTACCTAGACTCAGAGAGTGTTTTGGGTGAACATGGATGGTATAAAACAAGACGTTTATGTTAGTTATCTTTATTTGATCCCTAAAATGGGGATTATTATCTGATGGTTCAAGTGGAATTCTTAAAAAATGCTCCTTTCAGAAATGCCTGGCCCAGATAAGGAACAAAATGAACAATGCATCTCCTGGGGAAGTGCAGAGGTTGACGTTTTCTTCAAACACTTGTTTGAATGAGAGAGCTGTACAGGATCAACAATAGTAACTTGACATGTGTTTGTACAATCCCCTTTAATGTAGTGAGCAGCTTCCTTGCTAATGTGCTGATGGTACAAATTTGGAAAATTCGAATTATCAGCTACATTTCCTATCTACGTTTGATTCATAAAATTAATAAAATACCCCTTGTTTCATTGTATCCTATTTAATATAACATACCCAAACTCCAAATTAATTCCATTTGAGTCCATGGAGAATGACGAATTCTAAATGAGTCTTTGGAGATGGAGGTAAATATTTCTAGGGGCTGTTTGGAAGGAATCCCGCAGGACTTTTGGGGAAATATTCATGTCATGTGCAGCAAAGGTAGGCAAAGCAACAAGGAGAGGGAAAGAGTGTCATTTCAAGGTCATTGCCTTTCTGATTGAGGGTAGCTACCTGAGATCAGGGGTAATTAAACATTTTGGGCTCACTGTACCCTCAGCTGAAATTAGGAATGGGGCCGCAGCATCTGGCTTTGCCCTCAAAGGATCACTCCTATCCAAATAAACACATATACAGACACACATACATACACAACCACATATGTGCACACACCTTCACTTAGGTGCTCACATGCTCCTGTCTAAAAAGGGTACCAGTCAATAGTGGATCTGGCCCTCATCTAGAATTGGAAGTTCAGTCTGGGAGTTACCAACTGGGTCCCTCATATGTTCACTTCCACAGAAAAGAAAACAATGGGCTTGTTTTTACTCTAACAGTGATAATTCTGTACAGTCCAGGCTTTCCAGGCTAGCAGGAGATGATATTTTCACTCCCTGTTCTTTATTTTCATGTACCAATGGGACTGATTACTTTTCATGAAGTAGGAGAATTGTAGGAGAATAGATTACTCCCAGTAAAGGAAATGGTTTTGTGCAAGGGAAGACACATCTTGAGATGCCATTCTATATGGGATGCTTTAGCAGGATTGCCTCTAATATTTATTGCAACTTTTCATTTCACATTTTCAAATGAATTGCAATTTGTTTTGAATTCAAGATGGATTTGAGGTTTGGGGAAAAATTTCTTGCACTCTCTCCTTTTTTTTCTTTTTTAACTCTTCATTCATATACATCTTATGATATAAAGAAGGTCCACCTGGGTGCAACGTTTTTCTGAATATTGACCTAGATTAGAAGTAGAAAGTGCTTTGGGATAAACAGCCTCAAAATATGAAAATAACTGCCCATTTATTCATCTAATACATTTTTATGGATGACCAATTATGTACTAGGAACTGTTCATTATTCTGGAAATTAAGCAGTAAATAAAATAGTTTGTTCTGCCCTTGTAGCATTTGCATTCCTGTCTGAAAAAAAATTAACAATTAACGTTATAAACGAGCGTTAGAAGGAGATAATGGTTATGGGGATGGGTCAGGTGGGAAATGCAGCAGCCTCTGAACAAAGTATTAAGGATGGGGCATGTAACTATGTAAATAGATGGTTAAGATAGGCCTAATTGAGAAAATCATCACTGAAAGGATCTTAAAGGAGAAGGGAGTGAGCCATGGATTATATGGGGAAATAATGTGCCAGTCAGTTGGAACAAAAAGTTCAAAATATTAGGACAACACTGGAATTTTTGAGAAACAGCCAGAAAGCATGCAAGCCTGAAACAGAATGAATGAGAGGCAACTGCGTCAGATCATGAGGCTGTTAAGCTAATGGAGGTCACTAAAGGAGGAAATGAAAGACCATATTTATGGAATTTGGCATTTGTGTCCAGTAAAATGGGTGCTTCTTCCATTTTCTTAAGTATGGGAAACATGACCCGATTTTTTTTTTAAACGACTGCAGACTGGAGGTAGTAAGGGACAGGGTGTTGTCCAGTTAGGAGATTATTGCAACATGCTTATCAAAAGTAATAGTGTTTGGATTGGAAGTAGCAGTGGAGGTGCTCAGTATTGATTAGATTCAGGATATATTACAAAGATAAGGACACCAGGATTTCATGGAAATTTGAAGAGAACTGAGTAGGGAAATAGATCAATTTTTGGAAGTGAAATGTAGAAACTAAATTTTAAACATGTTAATTTTGAAAAATTTATTACAAATCCCTTAAAATTAAAGAATGTTAATACTGGAAAAAATCTGTGAGTTTTTTAATGCATCATTACCATAAATTTCCTGGGCATATTTCTAGTAATTTGCAAATACTCTAAAGTGATATGTTTATATAGATGTGCATTTTGGCGGGACCTTCTCCGCTTTTATCAGGTTCTTACAGAGTGCCATGTTTCCAAAACGTTAAGAGTCATTCATTGATATGTGAGGATAAATAGTCAAGAAATACAAAAGTTGGAGGATATACGCAAGTTCCTGTGATTGACAGTTAGGTACACTATAAGTATGCATATTTTGAAGTAAAAAAATACTGTTTTCAGTACATTCAGTTATTTGGTTCCATGACAAAAATATTCAATTTCAGGAATTTAGCAAGAATCTGAATGACAGCCCCATGGTGCATACATTGTTTCCTACTGTAAACCTGGCCTTGGCTTTTTCCACAGGCTGAACTTTTATAAATAAGTCAGGTCATATTCCTCTGATTCAGAATAAAAAATAGCTATCTTTGTGGAGTATAATCATATGTCAGACACTGAAATATCCATTTCACTTATCTTTAGCATATCTTATAACATAGATTTTTTTTCCTTTTCACAGGTGAGAAAACTTAGACTGGGTGTTGTTAAAACACTTTTCCAAGATATAGAGCTTTCAAGAGATGGAATCTGAATTTGAAATCAGATTCATTTTAATTATGCTATTCTGCCTATGCCAGTCCCATTTGTTCTCAGCTGGGATGCTCATGGTTATGTATTACTTATCCACATAAATGGTCCTAGATTATCTAGAATGTACCCACTCACAAGTCTGGGGGCCAGTTTGCTGTCAGTTTTGGTAGCAGAATATCCCTAGTCAGATTTCTAGAAAGCTCACCCAGCTTTGTTCACCTGGTAGTGGCAGGATTTCAAAAGTGAGAAGATAAGCTTTTAATGATTCTTGAAACTAAGTTTGGAATTCATGCATTACATCCTCTGCTACAACCTATGAGTCAAATAAATCACAATGCTGTCTTAGAAAAACAGCCTACATGGTTGAAATTGGGGTCTTTAAAGTGAAGTTTTTTAAAAAATATATCGACAGATTGTTGGTTTGCAATTTAGTTTACCTCTTCCTATTTTTAAATGAAATTTGGTACTAAAATAAAATCAGATGGATTTGTGGTACATTTGTATTATGCACAGAGGTCAAAATGGTGACTGTAGTATTGTACTTCTAATGAAATATGAAAAGATTTAATCAAATTTATTTCTGTATCTGTTCTGAGACTTGGCAGTTCCTGGTGTGAATAGAGAGAGAAAGCTTTCATTATGAATGCATGCTTTGAAAGCAACTTGCTTTTACGACTTCACTAGCACCTTGAGGTTGAATTATTTTGTAAGTGTAAATTCCTGTTTGGTAGAGAGTTTGAGAATGTTCTGCCTAACAGGGTGACATTGCAGCTTATACAACCATTATTCATTCTTTCTAGAACTTCTTAATGAGTCTTTTTTAACCCCTTAACAGGTGACAGAGGATGGAGTGTATCACAGAGTATCCAATTAAGAAGAAACCCTTGTTCCTCTTCAATTCATACCTTAGCCTGCAGCCAGAGTGAATGTTGAGGATGTCTGATCATGTCACATCCCCATTATGGTAATGTCTTCCAGTTGTGTTGCTTTGAAGATCAAAATCTTCAATATGACTTTCTATAAGCTTCTTGATTTATGGTATCTTCTGACTCACACTGGTGCCTTTTATGTCCCCAACTTTAGGCAATCTCTCTTATGTCCCTGAGCTCACCAGACTTTTTCCCAGGTGGAGACAATGATAACTACTCTCTTCTCATGGGTCTTCTCTTCCCTCTCTCCTACAGTGAGAGATCAATGTTTCTCATGTTTCAGATCACATTTTCATGTCTCTTATTCTGGGAAGACTTTTAAGCAGTAGACCAGAAAATATATCTTATCCATTGTTAGCCTTCTTAAAGGCAAAAAGGGAAGAATAGTAATTGATTCTGTTCAGGTAGTTTCATTTTTTCCATAATTATGTTGAATTTAAAGAAGTCCTAGCTATGACTTTCCATGTAGGAAAAGTGACATATACCAGTGTTTAAGTTCAAGCACTGAGTACAAACACCAATATATAAGTGATAGAGAATGTTCTGAATAAACAGTGAGGCAGTCACTTTATACCACAACATTTTGCACATATTTAAAATAACAATTCCTGCCAAGATAACATGATTTGGGGCTGGAAATTTCAGAAAAATATTTTAACAAAAAAATGAATGGTAGCACAATGCTACATATCTAACTATGAATCTCCTAAAATATGTGAGATTATCATGGAGAAATTGATCATGTGTATAATATAGTTTTGTTGAAGTCCTGAGTGGATGAAGACAAAAATAGTGAAGCAGTAGGTTACAAAATAAGCTGAAACCAGCTTGTAAAGAATGCTTGGTATCTAGCTAAGGTAACTGTATTATGAGTGCTGATGAGTAGTTATCACTTACACTGAGAGTTTGAGAAATAAATTGGCCTTACAGGTTGGGGCTGCTTTTACCCAGTGCCATCAATCAACTTGCAATGTCTCTGAACATTAGCAGGTTTATTTGAAAAATTAGAACATCAACATATCTCTTCCAAACAACCCATTATGGTATATCTCAAGTAGACGACTTCTGTTTGCAGTTTAGATACAACTCAAAGCTAAATGTTTTAAACTTTAAACAAATCACAGCACTTTCTCGGCTTCAGTTAGCTCTCACTGCCACTATATCTAAGGAGGATGTCACTTGGCAACTGAGACCATCAGCTCTAATTTGTTAATGGTAATATTTGCAAATGGGTGCCTCCATCTTACCTTCCTTGGGGAGCTTTGTACGTAAGGACATAATCTTTGAAGGATTCGTGGTTTCTCAATGTTTGATATTGAAAAATATGCTCTTCCCAATGTTCAGTATGCATGGTCACAAAAGAAATATGCACTAACCATGCATATAAATCTCACATCAATTACTGTAAAGAAAAACATAGCACTTATTTTATCTTAAAATAAATGCTTTTAAAGCTGTTTTTAAAAAGTAAAGAGATTCAGGTTTTCACCCTAGAATGCTATGGCTTTGATGTTTTCTTTCCACACGTCTGAACATGAACATTATCTAGGCTCTCTGTTCTTCTGTTTCATTAACTATAAAAAGAAAATCATAATAATTCCAGCCTTATATGATTGCAGTGATGATAAAGTTGTTTAAGAATAAGAAATAATAGTAACCGGTACCTACTGAATAATATATAATTTTGCCACATTATGAATTATAGCAGGAGTGTTAGCACCATATTGTTATTCATATAAATATCAACAAAGTGCCAGGGAAACAAGAATCTGTCAGTTATATGTGGAGTAATGCTAAGATTTTCTTGGTTCTCACTACATGACGAATCTGGAGCTGGTGTTTTCATGTATGTTTCCTTTACTCAATAATGTAACTTGTTGGTAAATTTTATGAGCTTCAGAGACTAAATTTCTATGACCAATAAAAAGCAAGCCTCTTGGTAAGTGTTGAATTGATGTCCTTGTTAAATTGGTGCATTGGAAAATAGGATCTTTTTTTGGTTATCATCTCAATCAGTTTTTTCCTCTGTAGGCATGGAAGTGGGAAATCATACATTCCTGACTGAATTAATCTTACTGGGTGTCACATCAGACCCCCAATTGCAGCTGATTCTGTTTGGAATATTTCTGAAACTCTACTTGGTAACCTTGTCAGGAAACATGACCCTTGTTATCTTAATCTGGACAGATTCTCCCCTGCACAAACCCATGTACTTTTTCATCGGCAGTCTAGGTTTTCTGGACTTCTGGTACACATCTGTGTATATTTGTGGCCACTTGTGTCTCTGAAGATAAACGTATGTCCTCAACATTATGCGGAGCCGAGCCCTTCTTTTCCTGAGTGGTAGCTTACACTGAGTCCTATTTTCTAGCAGTCACGGCTTATGACTGCCATGTGGCAATTTGTAACCCATTATTCTATTCAGGTACTATGGCTAGTTCTTTCTGTGCTGACCTTGTTGCTGGGGCCTGCACAGAAGGTCTCTTGAATGCCATAGACCATGCTGCCAACATTTTCCACCTGAAACTATGTGGTAAAAATATCATTCACAACTTCTTCTGGGATACTCCATTACTGGTAAAAATGTCCTGTTCAGACATCCAATTCTATGAAAAGTCATTCTGGGTGTGGTGGATCTCACAGCACTGTTCAGCATACCTGCCATCCTCATTTCCTACTTCAGCATCCTCCTGTATATCTTCAGGATCTGCTGTGCCTCTGAGAAGCACAAGGACTTCTTCACCTGTGCTTCCCACCTGATCTAAGTCCTGCTTTTCTATGGACCCTTGTCTTCATGTATTCAAGGTCCAGCTCCACTATTTCCTAGAATGAGACAAAATGGCTGCTGTCTTTCACGTGGTGGTGAATCCATTACTCAACCTTATCATCTATAGCCTGAGGAACAAGGATGTCAAAGAGGCTTTCAGAAAAGCCATACAGAGTTGAAATATCATGATTTTTCTTTTTGCTGAGCATTCTTTCTTAAATTTTTTATTTATTAATTTAAAAAATTAACAAACAAAATTTTAACATATCATTCCATTCTACATATACAATCAGCAATTCTCAATATCATCACACAGTTGCATATTCATCAATTCTTAGAACATTTGCATTGATTTAGAAAAAGAAATAAAAAGACAACAGAAAAAGAAATAAAATGATAACAGAAAAAAAGATTATACATACCATACCACTTACCCCTCTCTTTCATTTCTTTCATTTATCAGTAGCATTTCAAACAAAATTTATTTTAACATTTGTTCCCCCTATTATTTATTTTCATTCCATATGTTCTACTCATCTGTTGATGTGGTAGATAAAAAGAGCATCAGACACAAGGTTTTACAATCACAGAGTCACATTGTTAAAGCTATATCATTGTTCAATCTTCATCAAGAAACATGGCTACTGGAACACAACTCTACATTTTCAGGGGGTTCCCTCCAGCCTCTCCACTACATCTTGAACAACGAGGTGATATCTACTTAATACATAAGAATAACCTCCAAGATAACGTCTCGACTCTGTTTGGAACCTCTCAGCCATTGACACTTTGTCTCATTTCACTCTTCCCCCTTTTGGTCAAGAAGGTTCTCTCAATCCCTTGGTGTTAATTCTCAGCTCATTCTACGGTTTTTCTCAATCCCTTGATGCTGAGTCTCAGCTCATTCCAGGATCTCTGTTCCACATTGCCAGGAAGGTCCACACCCCTGGGAGTCATGTCCCATGCAGAGAGGGGGAGGGTGATGAGACTGCTCATTGCGTTGGCTGCAGAGAGAGGCCACATCTGAGCAACAAAAGAGGCTCTCTTGGAGGAGACTCTTAGGCCTACATTTTAAGTAGACTTGACCTATTCTTTGCAGGGTTAAGTTTCATATAAACAAATCCCAAGACTGGGGGCTCTGCCTATAGCTTTGGTTGTCCACACTACTTGTGAGAATATCAAGAATCCAACTTGGGGAAGTTGAAATTCTCCCCATTCTCATCATTCCCCTAAGGGGGCTTTGCAAATACTTTTCCACTCACTGATCAAATCACTCTGGGATTCATCAGGGCATCACTCTGGACAAACCAACAAAATCTCAGGTCCTACCTGAGATTTCAAGTACTTATGGCATTCAATCAAACTATCTACATAAGTTATATTAGGAAATGCACTAGTCAAAATATAAATTTTGTAACAAATAAATATTTTTTCTTTAGTCTCACACATAAGGTGATGTTTTAAAATATTAATTACCATCTATTTACAGCACCCTGCAATAATTATATTCTTTTGTTCTTCCTCATGCAAAAATATTTTTAAAATTTGTACATTGTACATTTCACTATTATTTTACACTCTAGGCATTTCTAGATTATACCATCTCAATTTTTAACATCTATCTTTCTTTCTGATTTCGTTTATATCCTCAGCCCTTCTCCCTCTATCATTCTCACATGCAGCTTCATTCAGTGTTTTAACATAATTGCATTACAGTTAGGTGGCATTGTGCTGTTGATTTCTGAGTTTTTGTATTCATCCTGTTGTACAGGCTGTATCCCTTCAGCTCCAATTACCCAATATCTTACCCTATTTCTATCTCCTGATGGTTTCTGTTATCAACAAAATATTCCAAGTTTATTCATTAATGTCAGTTCATATCAGTGGGACCATACAGTACTTGTCTTTTAGTTTTTGGCTAGTCTCACTTAGCATAATATTATCAAGGTCCATCCATGTTATTACATATGTCATAAGTTTATTCTGTCTTAAAACTGCATAATATTCCATCGTATATATATACCACAGTTTGTTTAGCCACTCATCTGTTGATGGGCATTTTGGCTGTTTCCATCTCCTTGCAATTGTAAATAATGCTGCTATAAACATTGGTGTGCAAATGTCTGTTTGTGTCTTTGCCCTTATGTCCTCTGAGTAGATACCTAGCAATGGTATTGCTGAGTTATATGGCAATTCTATATTCAGCTTTTTGAGGAACTGTCAAACTGCCTTCCACAGTGGTTACACCATTTGACATTCCCACCAACAGTGAATAAGTGTGCCTGTTTCTCCACATCCTCTCCAGCACTTGTTATTTTCTGTTTTGTTGATAATGGCCATTCTGGTGGGTGTGAGATGATATCTCGTTTTGGTTTTGATTTGCATTTATCTAATGGCCAGGGATGTTGAGCATCTCTTCATGTGCCTTTTGGCCATTTGAATTTCCTCTTCTGAGAAGTGTCTGTTCAGGTCTTATTCACGTTTTGTAATTGGATTGGCTGTCTTTTTGTTGTTAAGTTGAGCAATCTCTTTATAAATTCTGGATACTAGACCTTTATCTGATCTGTCAATTCCAAATATTGTCTCCCATTGTGTAGGCTCTTTTTTACTTTCTTGATGAAGTTCTTTGATGCACAAAGGTGTTTACTTTTTAGGAGTTCCCATTTCTTTCTTTCTTTCTTCAGTGCTCTTGCTTTAGGTGTAAGGTCTATAAAACCACCTCCAATTATAAGATTTATAAGATACCTCCCTACATTTTCCTCTAAATGTTTTATGGAATTAGACCTGATGTTTAGATCTTTGATCCATTTTGAGTTAACTTTTGTATAGGGTGTGATATACAGGTCCTCTTTCATTCTTTTGCATATGGATAGCCAGTTCTCTAGGCATCATTTATTGAAGAGACTGTTCTGTCCCAGGTGAGTTGGCTTGACTGCCTTATCAAAGATCAAATGTCCATAGATGAGAGGGTCTATATCTGAACAATCTATTCAATTCCATTGTTCAATATATCTATCTTTATGCCAGTACCATGCTGTTTTAACCACTGTGGCTTCATAATATGTCTTAAAGCTCGTCAGCATGAGACCTCCACCTTGTTTGTTTTTTTCCCTCAAGATACTTTTAGCAATTCAGGGCAACCTGCCCTTCCAGATAAATTTGCTTATTGGCTTTTCTATTTCTGAAAATTAAGTTGTTGGGATTTTGATTGGAATTGCGTTAAATTTGTAAACCTATTTAGGTAGAATTGACATCTTAACTATATTTAGTCTTCCAATCCATGAACACGGTATGCCCTTCCATCTATTTAGGTCTTCTGTGATTTCTTTTAACAATTCCTTGTAGTTTTCTTTGTATAGGTCTTTTGTCTCTTTAGTTAAATTTTTTCCTAAGATTTTATTCTTTTAGTTGCAATTGTAAATGGAATTTTTTTCTTGATTTGCCCCTCAGACTTTTTATTACTAGTGTATAGAAATACTACAGATTTTTGAATATTGATCTTGTAACCTGCTACTTTGCTGTACTCATTAATTAGCTCTAGTATTTTTGCTGTGGGTTTTTCAGGGTTTTCAACATATAGTATCATATCACCTGCAAACAGTGATAGTTTTACTTCTTCCTTTCCAATTTTGATGACTTTTGTTTCTTTTTTTTTGCCTAATTGCTCTGGCTAGAACTTTCAACACAATGTTGAATAACAGTGGTGATAGTGGACATCCTTGTTTTGTTTCTGATCTCAGAGAGAAAGTTTTCAGTTTTTCCCCATTGAGGATGATACTAGCTGTGGGTTTTCATATATTCTCTTTATCATGTTAAGGAAGTTCCCTTGTATCCTATCCCTTGAAGTGTTTTTTAACAGGAAAGGATGTTAAATTTTATCAAATGCCTTCTCTGTCTCAATTGAGATGAACAAGTGATTTTTCTGCTTTGATTTGTTGATATGGTGTATTACATTAATTGATTTTCTTATATTGAAACATTCTTGTATTATGTTGCTGGATTCGATTTGCTAGAATTTTGTTGAGGATTTTTACATCTCATTATAGAGATTGGTCTGTAGTTTTCATTTTTTTGTAATATCTTTGCCTGGTTTTGGTATGAGGGTGATGTTGGCTTCATAGAATGAATTAGGTAGCTTTTCCTCCACTTCAATTTTTGAAGAGTTTGAGCAAGATTGGTACTAATTCCTTCTGGAATGTTTGGTAGAATTCACATGTGAAGCCATCTGGTCCTTGACATTTCTTTTTGGGAATCTTTTTAATGACTGATTCAATTTCTTTACTTGTGATTAGTTTGTTGAGGTCATCTATTTTTTCTTGAGTCAAAGTTGGTTGTTCATGCCTTTCTAGGAAGTTATCCATTTCATCTACATTGTTGTGTTTATTAGCATAAAGTTGTTCATAGTATCCTGTTATTAACTCCTTTATTTCTGTGGGGTCAGTGGTTATGTCTCCTCTTCCATTTCTGATCTTATTCATTTGCATCCTCTCTCTTTTTCTTTTTTTCAATCTTGCTAAGGGCCCATCAATCTTATTGATTTTCTCATAGAACCAAATTCTGGTCTTATTGATTTTCTCTATTGTTTTCATGTTCTCAATTTCATTTATTTCTGCTCTAATCTTTATTATTTCTTTCCTTTTGCTTGCCTTGGGGTTAGTTTGCTGTTCTTTCTCCAGTTCTTCCAAATGGACGGTTAATTCCTGTATTTTTGCCCTTTTTTCTTTTTTTGATATAAGCATTTAGGGCAATAGATTTCCCTCTTAGCATTGCCTTTGCTGAATCCCATAAGTTTTGATATGTTGTGTTTTCATTTTCATTCGCCTCGAGGTATTTACTGATTTTTCCTGTAATTTCTTCCTTGACCCACTGGTTGTTTAAAAGTGTGTTGTTGAGCCTCCACCTCTTTGTGAATTTTCTGGCACTCTGCTTATTATTGATTTCCAACTTCATTCCTTTATGATTTGAGAAAGTGTTTTGTATGATTTCAATCTTTTTAAATTTGTTGAGACTTGCTTTGTGACCCACTATATGGTCTATCTTTGAGAATGATACATGAGCATTTAAGAAAAAGTTGTATCCTGCTGTTCTGGGGTGTAATGTCCTATAAATGTCTGTTAAGTCTAGCTCATTTATTGTAATATTCAAATTATCTATTTCTTTATTGATCCTCTGTCTAGATGTTCTGTCCATTGATGAGAGTGGGGAATTGAAGTCTCCAACTATTATGGTAGATGTGTCTATTTCCCTTTTCAGTGTTCACAGTGTTTGCCTCATGTATTTTGGGGCATTCTTGTTCGGTGCACAAATATTTATGATTGTTATGTCCTCATGTTGAATTGTTCCTTTTATTAGTACAAAGTGTCCTTCTTTTTCTCTTTTAACTGAGTTACATTTGATGTCTAATTTGTTGGATATTAGTATGGCTACTCCTGCTCTTTTCTGGTTGTTATTTGCATGAACTATCTTTTCCCAGCCTTTCACTTTCAACCTATGTTTATCTTTGGGTCTAAGGTGTGTTTCCTGAACATTCCTTTGGAACTTTCCAAATTATTGCCTTAGCAAAATGTTCTAGTTTGCTAGCTGCCGGAATGCAATATACCAGAAATGGAAAGGCTTTTACAATGGAGAATTTAATAAGTCTCTAATTTACCATTCTAAGACTGAGAAAATGTCCCAATTAAAACAAGTCTATAGAAATGTCCAATCAAATGCATCCAGGGAAAGATTCCTTGGTTCAAGAAGGCTGATGAAGTTCAAGGTTTCTCTCTTAAATGAGAGACAGATGGCAAACGAGTCAGAGATCCTCTCTCATATAGAAAGGCACACGGTGAACATGATCAAGGTTCCTCTCTCATCTAGAAGGGCACATGGCAAACACGGTGTCATCTGCTAGCTTCTTCTCCTGACTTCCTGTTTCATGAAGCTCCCAGGGAGGCATTTTCCTTCTTCATCTCCAGAGAACGCTGGCTGGTGAACTCTGCTTTTTGTGTCTATGTCATTCTGCTCTGCTCTTTCTGAATCTCCCATTCTCCAAAGTGCTTCCTCTTTTATAGGACTCCAGAAACTTCTCAAGACCCACCCACATGGGTGGAGACATTTTGTCACCTTACCACTTTAACAACCACTCTCGATTGAATCACATTATCAAGGATGAAGATCTGATTACAGTTTCAAGCATACAATATTGAGTAAGGGTTATTCTGCCTTTATGAAAACATGGCTCTTCTAGGGGAAATACATCCTTTCAAACCAGCACATTCCATTCTCTGGACCCTAAAAAAGACATGTTTTTCCCATCTACCATATGCATTCATTCCATAACAGTATCAGAGTACCTTAAAGCATTTCAGTTACATACAAATAAAATACAAAGTTAGAAACAGTATGAACTCCTATGAAAGTTAGTTATAGGCATGGTCTGTTCTAAGGCAAAGTTCTCTGGCTCTGGACCTTTTAAAACTTATAACTTTGTTTATACAGGTCCCACAGCACTGTTGTTGGCTTTCTGTGCAGTAACCTTCGATCATGCCTATCAGCCATAGGGAGTTTCCACAAATCTTTCCTGGATAACTCTGTGTCCACTCCTGACTTTCTCTGAAATGGCTGACTTGTTTCACATTTGTTTAAGTCCTCACACAGGGTGCAACTCTCTGGGGTCTCCCTTTCTGGAAGTCAATAATTTTCCAGGACCTCAATTTCTGTTTTATTTATACTCAAGAGTTCATTTTTCAGCTGACCTCTTTTCTATCACATTTCTCTATAAGCTGCGAGGAGAAACTAGGTGGTACTTTCCACATTTCATTTGAAGTTCTCTTTTGTGAAATATCCTAGTTTGTGGTTTTTAAAATCTGCCTTCCAGCCAGGGCCACAAGTCAATTTTGTCAGATTATCTGTTATTTTAAAACAAGGAGCACCTTCTTTCCATTTGCAATAACATGTGATATATATATATATATATATATATATATATATATATATATATATATATATATTGCATGAACAGGCACCAAGTATCGAACCTGATCTCCACTGTTGCAAGTGAGAACTCTGCCTGTTGAGCCACAAGCCCTTGTCCCTTTATTTTTCCATAAAAAATTGTCATTCCTTGTTCTTCTATCACCACAGAAACACTGAGAGTGCTTGACAAGAAGGATTTGGAAATATTCACTAGATTTCAATAATCCATTAAAATATTTTTCACATTTACTCATAACCCATTCCATGTTGGGGAAATATTTGATCAATCTTGGAAGAGATAGTCAAATAAAATTTAATTATTTGGGAACCCAAATGAATAACATACTCTTCTACTTTCTATTAAACAAAAATTTCTCTAGAATGAGGATAATTATTGTCTAAAGGTTTGCATGGAATTACAGAAAATCGTTCCCTCTAGAAACCCTTTGCCAACATAATGAACAAAATGAAACACTGTATCCTTAGGGAAGTGCAGAGGTTAGTGGTTTCTCCAAACACTTGATTGAATGATCCATATGCACAGAATGACCCATATGCCCAAAATCAACAGTAATTTGACATGTGTTCATGCAATCCCCTTTAATTTGGTGAGCTGTTTTCTAAGTGTTAATGCTATTCAAGTGTAGGGAACAGCTGACATGGAGCATGTCTTCATTGGTCTTGTCATGTAGAAGCTATAGATCTGCATGATCTGAAAAGAATAAAAACAAATTTGATTCCTTAAGAACTGTACAATTGAGCCAGGCTCAAAGTAGTGTTCAGCAGTTGTAGTATTAGAGGGATAAGTGATGCACTCTGAGCTTACTGATTTAGCTGGGGAACCTGAAAGACTGGCACATGTTGCTCAATTGTCAACATTTTGACAGAGTTTAGAAGATACCTTAAACTCTCTACATTCAAACATATGAATGCACTTATATCTACATATGTATATGTAGGGAAGCTTTCACTAATAAGGTGGATGGGATGACATGTTCTGTGTATATCATTCAACCTGTTTCTCCAGACACACCAGTTCGTGCTTGATCAGCCTTATACAAAGTAGCCATAACAGTTGGCATGGGTTTGACCGCATGGAATCTACTCATCAAGGCTTTTGATTTGGCTACCTCCACTGCAAAGTTCCTACAAGGGAGGTCAACACTATGACTCTGATATGCCATCATTTTCTGTGAGTATTGCTGATCCTTGAGTAGTAGACTAATTAGATTAAACTACTTTTAAGTTTCAAAAATTATGGGGACAATGATTTTCCTTTTTGGGTCATGCACATTTTTTCAACATGCTTCTTTTATACATCCATTTTCTTCCTCATTTTTCCTGTCATCACTTCTAGATGTGGACTTAATAATGGCTTATTCATCAACATGGTATCCCACCAACAATTAACTGGGATGGAGGGATGCATTATATAAAAGGAATAGCAACAAGGCCTCCTGTTCACAGAAAACATTGGCTTTTTTATTAGCCTGTATCCAGAAGAAATAGATTTCTTGGAATGGTGAAATAGTTAGAAAGTCTCAATCATGATTGTTGAAATGTTCTCCAAGATGTGCTATGTTTTAAAATGTTAGCCTATATATGATGCCCTATTTCTTTATCAAGAATGTACATCTCCAGAAACTAAGGGTATGAAGTAGACATGACCTATAGTGGCCAGGAAGTTTAGTCTTGTAGACCTCCAAGTTCAGAGAGTCTAATTGACCAAAGGTCCTTTTAGCTGAGTTCTGACATTCATTTTCATTTTCACACCAATATCATCCCTCCCAAATACTACTGACAGTCAATGAATAACCATGACAGAAAGACAAAGGAAAACCTGTTTTGTAGACCCTAAAATGTTCCTAGAGCTGACTTTACCTTGTGGGCTTCTAGCTGATCTTTCTGAGTTTTCCTCAGATTGAACAATGGTATAGTTTGCTTTCAACCAACCTTCCTTGTCTCTTTCCTTTGGGAGTCAGACTTGTATCTTGTGTTTCCATACTTAGAACATCCTGATTCTCACCCCATTTTTCCCTGCACACTCATAGTTGTTTCCCTAATAAAATCCTTGTACATTTAATTACATTTTCATGCTGTTTCTCAAAAGACTCTGGATTACAATGTCTCTTTATTATTTTATGAAATAGATTACAAGTATTTTTATTTCATGCTTCTGTAACCATAGTCTCAGTGATTAGGCAGCCTATGAATTCAAGAAGAGTGATTGCCCAAAGGAACATCAACAGTATTCTCATCAATTGGAATCTGAAATGCTCCTGACTATCTAGGACTCAACTGTCCCTGAAACAGGGATCACTTCACTGAGAAGTGTGAGGATCCCAATCACCAGAAGCAAATGAGTAGATGCTACAAAATTGGTCGAGGAAAACTGTATTTGTAATCCATGTATTTAGTGGTGTACCTCTTCTTGCTCTCTTAGAACATCCTGTCAGAGGAAACATACATCCTTGGAAAGGACACATTCTAATACCCAATAAAAACAAGATGACCAAACACTTGCATCTCATAAGAAGGAAGGTTTAGAATATTTTGCCAAATAAATATTCCTATTCAACTGAGAGAATAGGAAAGAATGAATATAACATAACCAAGAAGTCCCATAGACAGTGATATTTACTTGTAATTACTTAATAATTAGTTGTGATTTTGAATATTTCAGCTATATAGATCTTTGTTAATTCATTAGATTATAATGTAGGGGATTTAAGGAACCTGTAATCTGGAAATTCCCCTGGACCATGGTCCTGCTATAAAAGGTCATCAAGAGTTGTACATTTTCTTTTAGAAGACTTCATTTCAAGAGATTCTTTTATGAACAACCAAACAAATTTTTACTTCATGTAATGTTTAGTTCATAAAACTCATATCTAAGAGACATATCTTGCAAATCACTTTCTTTTGATATTTTAAATTTATTATTTGTAATTAGAAAAATAAATTTCCTCATAACTTATACTGTAGTTTCAACTTAATATGCCAAGTGTTTTTGAATACTTTAAAGCCATAAAAACGTACTGATTAAAAACCTATTGCTAAACTTGTATGTATTCTAAAACATTAATGTCATATTTATAATTAAATATTGATTCAGTTAATATTTGATTTTATGCCTTCCTATGATTATTATTAACTTTTCTTTATCTTCTTATTAATGTATTGGTGTTATTATTTAGACATGATTCTAGAGTAGAGATATTCTTTCCAGATACAAAATAATAAGAGTATACATTAAGCTTATTAAGATTTTGGTCTCTGTGTTTATGTTGATTCTTGTTTGGACCCTGGAACATGGTTACTTTGCCTAAAAATATTAAATAAATGCCACTTATGAGTTTGAGTTTCTGTTTTGTAGTTAAATTTCAGGGTTACAATAATACTACATCTTACATAAAAATATGACACACCAGTTTATTTATCTATTTAATTATTTTTTTTGCATGGGCAGGCAATGTGAATCAAACCCAGGTCACTGGCATGGCAGATGAGAACTCTGCGTCCTGAGCCACCATGGCCTGCCCCATATCAGTTTAATTTTTATAACCAGCATTTCTCTCCAGTTAATATAAGTTCTACTTTACTTCGGCTGATATTCAATAATTTATTTTCTGTCATCATAACATACTGATTTAGTTTAACACTTAAAAAGTGTGCATTATTCTATGAACTTCAATATCAGGAGTGAGAATTATTGAACTTTTATGTTTTAGAAAATGCCTGAGTCAGCCTAAGCAGTGTTCCTTTTTAGAATATTTGACTAAATTAAGCATTTTAGAATTCCACTGCTTCTAGTGGGTTTCCAGTAGTTTGACGAATGCAAAGGCTGATAATTTATGCATCCCTTGGTATCACTTTCCACAGCTATACGTATGGCCATCTGTTCTCAGTGCTCCTCCTCAGTTCTGTGTGAAACTCCTACTTTTTCTGGAATTTCATGGTTAACTAGCAGAATGAACATAACAGCACTTACACGATAGACATGTGATCATATATATTCTTTATAAACATCAATTATATTAACACTGCTTTCCTTTTAAGAATAAACGAAAATTACATGGAACCTCATATATGTGCCCCCTTTTAAAAATCACTATCTGTTTTTACTCTCTATATTACCATTTTTATTTTAAATAACATGTGTACATAGACTTTCATTTCTTGCCTTGATTATCCCACCATAATTATGTTTTATAATAATAATTGCTTTTCGTGTTCAGGAAAGCACAATTTTGATGGCAATAATCCATTCAATTGCTGGTAAAAAGTAAACCATAAGCCCATAGACTGATTCATTAAAAGAAGACCTATCGACTCTTTATTAAGTTTTCCTTAATGAAAAACACATGTAAGAGAAAAAAAACACAAGTGACTGGTTCAGTGGTTAGAATGCCTGCTTTTCAAGTGGGATATCCAGGATCCATTCCTGGACTATGAACCGCTCCTGCCACCCATGAAAAGTAAAGCTGTATTGTGGGCAGGCCACTGTGGCTCAGCAGGCAGAGTTCTTGCCTGCCATGCAGGAGACCGGGTTCGATTCCTGGACCAGGCACTGCCCCACCCAAACAAAAAGATATGTGAGATCATGATTTCTGAGCTGATTTTAAAACAAGTGAATCCCAAGGTTCTACTAGGCACTACTGAATATTTGAATTAATGCTCTGGGGTAAATAGTAAAAATTTAAAACTTTTTTTTTAATTCTGCAATAGGACTAAAAAGTGAGACTGTTGACTAGTTTTCAATCATAGGAAAATATTATGAATTAATATTTATAATATTATAAATTAAATCATATATATCAATTTAACATATTTGTCCTATTTTTATGAAATTATTTTATAGATATGATATAGATAGATATCAGTCTATTAAAATCTACTTATGTTAAAGGGAAAGCACTGTTCTATTATTTTAAGAAGAGGGTTCTTTTTGGTTTCAGTTTGTTTGTTTTGTAATTAACATGGAATTCATTCCAAATTGCTATATGTTATATTAGGTTTTTATCTCTGAGGCTGCCTTTATTTTCTTTTCTTATGCCTAATGAAATGACACTTGTCAGGGTGGGAAATTCTTTAACTCTATAGCAATCCTTGATCAATTCTGGCCAAAATGACTTATGCTTGAGATACAAATAACCAGAACAGAAAACCTGCTTGCAACTTTTGTTTTTTTTTTGGTTCATGGTCCAGGAATTTGAACCCAGGTCTCCTGCATGGAAGACGAGCATTCTACCACTGCTCCCCTGCTTGCATGTTTTTAAAGGTAGAGAAACAAGACTTATTTGAGGAGTTTACTAAGAGCTTCTTTCACATCCTTATTCCTTAGACTGTAGATCGTGGGGTTCAACATTGGGAACACCACCGTGTAAAATATAGAATTTATTTTGTCCCTATCCAGTGAATAGCTAGACTGTGGCCCATCATATATGTAGAGAATAGAGCCATAAAATAAGGTGACAGAGGTCAGGTGGGAGGAGCAGGTGGAGAAGGCTTTGAGGTGGCCCTGGGTGGAGCGGATCCTTGAGATGATGATGATGATGAAGAGGTAAGTGGCCAGGATGAACAGAATGGGGGCAATGACATTAAAGTTTATGAAGAAGACCACTGCAGCCTGGAAACCATCCTTCCTGCCACAAGCGATTTTCATCAAGGGAAGGAAATCACAGAAAAAGTCATCAATGATGTTGTCCCCACAGAATTCCAAACCAAAAGTTCTTTTTGTGATGACAGCAGAGTTACTAAATCACCGAGATATGAAGCAGCCACTAAAAATGCACATAGCTTTATGGACATTGACTTAGAATAAAGCAATGGCTTTGAGATGGCCACATAGTGGTCATAAGCCATGGCAGTCAACAGGAAACCCTCACTGTAGGCCAGCCCTGTAGAGAAGAAGACCTGTGCTACACAGCCAACAAAGGAGATGCTCTTGTCTTCAGAGATGCAGATCACTAGAATCTTTGGGGTGTAGACAGAGGAATACCAGAGATCCAGAAAAGCCAGATTTCCAATGAAAAAATACATGGGTGTGTGGAGCCAGCAGTCATTGCAGATCAACACAATGAGAGTGGTGTTTCCCACCACAGTCACAGAGTAAACTCAAAGGAACACCCCAAACAGAACCAACTGCATCATGGTATCTGTGGTCAAGCCCACTATGATGAAGTGAGTCATGGTGCGATTACCCCTCTCCATGGCTACAAGGAATCTCACCTAAGAGGGGGCAAATGAGTGCTCATATTGAGTCAATGTGCTGCATATACTGAACATATGTTAAATAGACAACATCACACCACTGGTAAGTCTAGAAGTTTAAAATGATTTAGTCAGTAGAAGTACTCTCTTAATACTTTATATTTGCAATTATCACTAGGATTTCAAAATTATGTTTGAAATTATGAATTTGTAAGTTAGTTCATTTTTTCTAGATGTGAATATTAAACTAAATTAAGGCTTGTAATTTGTATTTTTCTGTGTTTAGGTTCTCTTCCAAATGTTAATTTAATTTTTACAAACTATGTGATTTTTAAAATAAAATGTGTTTTGTTCCCATAAATACTGGACTTCATATCATTTGTTAGCATATTTTTTAGTGAATCACATACTTTTGTTATGGTGCACATTCTTATTGGAAAAATCATACATACATACATACATACATACATATAGCCATTTAAGAAACACTTGTCAAAATTATATGATAGTATAAGGAAAATAAATGTTTGGACACAAAGTTTTAAAATATATGTATACAGAAGGATGATATATGATGTGTTTATATGTTTTTATATGATAAAATGTATTTTAACCATATTGAACAATAGACACACAACATAAAAATAATTAGTAAAGCCATTTTTAAATGTAAGTGTATTTTGCATCCAGTTCTTGAATATTGCATATTATTTGTCTTTTTACTATTTTTAAGTTTTATTAAGGATTTCTTTCGTTGGAAAAGTAAGGAAAATTTATGTAATAGAGTATGGCTATGTGACTCAGTATTCCATCTGGAACTGAAATCTCTCCCCTCTCTTCAGCATTATCTGCACACACAACTGAAATACCATAAGGAAGTTTGTACATAGTGACACACCTAAAAACTACAGAGTTAAAAACAAATTAAAGGACAATTCCAGTCACACTAACTGCCCACTTTCCTCAGCCATTTTGTAGCTTAATAGACATAATTGCAGTGAAGATGATTATTAGTTGCTGCAGGCCCATTCTCTTGGGACCTAAGAGAGTTCTCTGCTCATTCTAGGATCTCATTACAGGTATTATTAACTGGACTTCTTTCTGAGCAAAATATAGAACAATGGAAGATAGTTTCAATTAAAAGTTTTACTCCTACAACTCCCTAAAGATGGTCTTATCAAGGCTCAATGAGCACCATGTAGATAAAACAAATGATCAAATTTCAGTTCTCATTTGACTTGATCTTCCTGAAACTTTTGACACAGTTTATCATTCTCTTGCTAGAAATACTCTCTTGACTTGGTTCTCAGGTCATCATACTTGCATGCTCTCCTTTTACTTCTCCTGCTGCTTGTTCTCAGAATCATTGCCACAGTCCTTGAATTTTGAAGTGCACTTAAATAAATAGTTTGACCTCTTCCATCATCAACCTACATTCACTTCCTGCTGATCTGTCTGGTCTGATGGCTTTAAATGTTCTCTATTTCTGAATAAGTCTTAATTTTGTATCTGCTGACCTCTCCTTTTCTCCAAACTCCAGACTCATGCATCCATATACCTATTTCACTCCTTTTACTGGATGTTTACTGGGCATCTCAAGCAAAGTTAAGTTCCTGACAAACCTTCCCTTTCTGCTTCTCCCTCCCCTTTCCAGTAAATGACTGTAATTGAGCCTACAGAAAATCATGAAAAAATATCCAATATGTATCCTCTCTATCTTTCACATCAGACCTGATTAATTAGCAAAATCTTTTGACTCTATCTTTAGAATAGATAGCAATCTGTCCAGATTTCCAAACAGCAGAGTTTCCACCTTAGACCAAACTCCTGTCCTCTTCACTTCTATTATTATGGAAGCTACTGAATGTTTTTCCATTACCGTCATCATTCCTGTTGAGTCAATTTTCAACAGGGATCCAGAGAAGTCCCACTAAAATGCCATTTGAATCTTGTTATTCCACTGCTCTGAATCCTCCAGTGAATTCTGAAGTTAGTCAAAGTATAAATTATCACAAAGGTGTCCAAGCTCTGTAAGCCATGACCTTCATCTCTCTGCTCCTGACCCCACTATTCTCCCCTTCAATGCTTGCTATATCACAGCCACACTTCCCTCTATTATTTTCCTAGAATGCCAGGAGCAAGGTGATGACTTTTGCAGTTGTTCCTCTGCATTCGAGAAATGCCCATCTGAGGTATCATCATAACTAGCTCCCTCAAATTATCAGATTGCAGTTTGTATCTTTATATCATTTTTAGGGGTTTCCCTTTCCATCACACTATGATTGACCTCTTTCATTATCTGGGTCCTTTTATTGTATTCTTATTTTCTCCAGTATAGCTATTTTGGTTATATTACAAAGATCTCACTTCTGTATTTCACTTTTTTATGTCACCTTCCCTAGAATGTGCTCTTGACTCTTTATTTCATGTTCATCTGTAGATTTGTTATGAGGTCACTTAGGCTGCCTATTTTAAATGGATCACCTAGTACAAAATGAGAACTATGTTATGGAAAGCAATATCTTGGGAAAATGTGGAATTCAATTTAACAAAAAAAGGTTACCTTGGGAAGAAAGTTGCAAACACCTTGATTCAATCTCAGTCTAGATCTTGCCTCATTCTAATATTCTCTCATTCTCTTAATGATACCCAAATTTCATCATTTATAAAAATCAGATCAGAATACGTTAGAATGGCCATAGCTCAAACACCCATAAAGAGTGGGATAGAAAGATCAGATATGAGAAGGTATGGTTTAGCAAAAAATTGTGATTGTTGAATCATTATATTGTTATTTCTTTCAGTTTCCAGTATCTAAGAGCAGCTAGAAGTAAAAACCTAAAAAAGTGGAATTGTAACCAATACCAAACTCTGAAATCTGTTCTACAACTAATAGTTGTGCTATGTTTTGAAATTTATTGCTTGTTAGTATAAATGTTATTTATCACAAAAATGGAAAAAACATTAATTGCAATGATAAAAAATATTTATTCCTTCTACTCTCCTATATTCTGGAGCAGCTAGAAGGAAAATTCTGAAATTATACTATGGTAGTCCATGAAAAACTCTAGGATGTGAACTAGAACTACTTGTTGAAATGTGTTCTGAAAATTATTGCTTTTTCTTTCTTTGCTTTGTATAGATGTTATATTATACAATAAAAACATTTTTAAAATATCAACGCAAAAAATTTTCCTCACTTTGAGTCATGTTCTGGCTTAGTGTTCCCCATGCATCATTTAATTTTTCCCTACAATGCCCATCATAAATAGGCTTGAAGGTTAATAGCAGTGATTTATAGATGGCCAAGTTAAGGTTTAATAAGTATCAAGAATTATACAGTGTGTGGGAGACGGTGGCTCAGTAGGTAAGAAGGCTCGACTGCCATGTCAGAGGACCCGGGTTCGATTCCCAGTGACTGCCCATGTGAAAAAAAAAGAATTATACAGTAACTGCTGTTGTTTTTTCCAGAGACCTCTTATTTACCCACTAAGCAACTTCTTTGTTATATGATATTAAGATGCTACTGGACTCTATGATTCCCTCTCTTTCTGAACATAGCTCTTAATTCATAACCAATATAATAAAATGTAGAGGATTTAGATTTTATTCACAAGTGGGTACCTCATAACTACAGAGTCAGAGAAATGTTTCCAACAATGTCCAAATCATCTGCTTCATGATTCCTGCAATCTTACATTTGCAACCAACACTGATATGAGCATAGAAACAATCCCTTTACTCCACCCAGTGTGAGGATACATACCTGCAACTTTTACTGTCTCAACCTATGAAGGTGTACACTGTGGATCCAGGAAATTTATAACTGCTCCTTCTCCCCAGTGTACTGGATCCTTTAAGCACCTCAGGGATTCATAGCATTGAAAGCTCTACAAAGATGTTTAAACGTGTTTTGGCTCATTTAGGAGAATGTGGCTCAAAGCAATAGAAGGGTAAATTTAAAAAAAAGTGATGATGATTATGACCTACTGGGAACCTACCCCTTAGAAAATATCTTTCTAGAACATTATTTAATTGTAAAATAACTTTGAAGTATGTCTTACAATTTCCATATAGACAAAAGAGTTTCAAGTACAGTCAATTATTTTGCCCAAGCTAAACTCAGAACTTCAGTACAGATAGGATTTCAATCCAAGATAACCAAATTATAATACTCAGGATATATCATGTTTACCATGCAAACTAAGAGATGCATAATCTTTGACTATCCAAGTATGACTATAGTGCTGTATATATGGATGTCACTTATCCTCATTTTATGTACAGGGAGATTTTGCACAATCTTATGCATCCTCACTCCTCATCAAATCATTACCAAATTTTAAAGTAAAAGGACAGCTTCGTATTGATGAGTGCCCTATTAGCCTGTCAAATTTGTCCATTATTTTTTCAAAATAACAGTTATTGAGTGTTTAGTATGGGACAGACACTCTTTTAACTGCTGTAGAATTTTCATCACATTTTGCTGCTCTCAATAGTCTTGTGAAAAAAATTAATTATAATTCCCATAGAAAGATGAGTTATCTGAGACACAGAAAGGGTTGTTCATACATTGGACAAGGTTGCAAATATGGAAACAGGCAGAGCGAAGGCTCAAATCCATTTTTCCTTGCATGTTTCACCCATCCTATGCTCCAGACACACTGCCAGGCAGTAAGGACAAAGGGTTGATCTAAGGTTTTCTCTCAAGCCTTGTTCTCAAGAACGGCATATTTTAAAGAATGAAAACAAATCTTGCTAACAAATAAATGCAACAGCCATGATGAAATTACCATACTTGATCATGGGTGACAGGCCAAAGAGGAGACCCAGATAAGCATAGGGGGACGTTGTGTGCTATGAGAGGGTTGATGTGGGATGAGGAAGAACACATCAGTCCTTAAACAATTAGGGGACACTGGCAATGTGGTAGGACAGTATTTCTGGCTAAAGCAACCAGGATTAAAGCTGGTAATGGAACAGAGTGCTGAGGAACTGGCAGAAGTTTAGCAGATCTGTCAGGAATACAGAGTTTATGTAGGGAAAGTGTACAGATGAGATGACATCACAGAATGTTTTATTCCACAATCAAAATTGTTGATTTTTCTCTAGACTTTCTGGAGGTAGAAATGTCTAATCCTCTTCTGCACTTCACAGCCAAGTTCCAGAAAAATGGGAACAAATAGTCATCTAGTACATAGGCTAATGATTGAAATATACAGACAATTTGCATTTCCTAATCGAATGAGCTTGTGACATAGGCGGTTTTCAATCATGCATCAGGTTATGTCTTATGTACAAAAACTATTTGGAACCAGTAGTTAGAAATCACAGGTCTGCATGCCTTGAGTGGAGGCAAACCTGAGACAGCAGTGCTGCACTGGGGACAACAAAGTTCAGGCAGAAGACATGGGCTCAAAGTGTATCTCACTGTTCACCAGCTGTGGTACTTTATAGTAGTGATTCAATCTCTTTAAATCTCAGTTGCCTGTATTTGAAAGAGTAAGAAGAATTATTATATCTATATGGAGATTTTGTAAATATTAAAGATGATGATGTTTTAAAACTACTTAACAGAGGGTTTGAACCATGGGCAACATTTATAAATCAGTGGTCTAATTCAGAAATATCAAACCCCACCTAACAGATGACTAAAATTTCAGCTCTGGGGCCTCACTACTTACAGTCATAATTCATCTGATCAGGTCTGTCCATGAAATCTCTTATCTGTCAGAATGTCAACTATTATTAGATTGACAGCAACAGAATTTTTCAAACAGTTTGCATTCCAAGTGTACTGGATTTAACTAATTCTTCATGGTTTTGCAGCATGAGAGAATGTCTAAGAAGGGAATTAAACAAAAGTATTCATTGGGAAAGTTGGAAAAATGTTATTTGTACTGGTTTAAAACTGTTATGTACTAGACATAAGCCATGCTCTCTTAACCCTTACCAAATCTCGTGGAGGCAGGCCTTTTGTCTGGTGAAATTTATTGAGTATCTTGTCTCCATGGAGCTGTGATCCACTCATTCAATGTAAGTCTCCGTTTGACAGGACTCCTGAAAATAGCTGACACAAGGAAACTTCTGGGAGAAATCTCAAAATTAGACATTTGCAGATGCTAAGTAGAGAAAATGAAACTTTTATGCCCCAGAGAAGCTAAGTGATAAACCACTGATAATGGAGAATTACTGGAATCAGAAGATGAGAGCAGTGATACACCCAAAAGTAGGACCAACAGATGTCAGCCACATGCCTTTCCAGCTGACAGACAAGGCCCTGACATCACCAGCCTTCTTTCAGTGTCACGGTATCTTTCTCTAGATCCCTTAATTCAGATATTTTCTTGGCCTTAGAACTGTAAACTTTAACTTAATTCATCCCTCTTAGATAAGCCAATACATTTCTGGCATATAGTATTCCAGCAGCATTAGCAAACTGAAATATTATTTGATAAGTTTCAAAAAGTTTTGTTTGGATTCCATTATATCCAATTCATAGATGTATTTAGTTATAATGACTATTCACATTATTTGTTGAGCATTGATGACAACAAATGAAAATATAATATATACATATGTATACTGCACACATGTATCTGTACATATAAATTTGAAGATTAATAAACACATAGACACATTTGCACCTTTAATATGCTGATATTTTCCATTTTCCCTTTTGACTTATTCCTACATTTTTCTATTTTGTTTTCTGCTTAAGTGTATGAACTTGTATGTACATTACTACATTTAGAGAAGGTAGGGAGGATTAAAAATGAAAGAAAGCCTAAGATCAGAGTACTTAATCTCAGCAAAGAAATGATACTGAGAGCCACATTTATCTCTTTCCCAAAGCCTCAGTTTTGGTTCCTCTGTCCTCAGTACAAAATCTCCATAGTTCTGGTAACTCCTCTTCACTATTGATCCTTCTGGCCTAGATTTATCAACATTCTGTAGCAAAAGACTATTGGATATGTATAGTTTTTCCATACTCTGATTGCATCTTTGTAATTGGCCCCTTTACTAATTCTCCTTAATTTAATCAATTTGAGTGGCCCATGTGTCCTGATAGAACTTTGACAGATGTAGCAATTGGTATTTGGAAGCAATTCCTCAAATGGTGTTTCTTGGGTTAATTTGCTAAAAGATTTAATGAACATGCAGAGATGTCTCTTGTTGGGTAATCAGGACAGTGTTAATGCACAGCATATGGCATATGGCAGTATTAAGATAATTTAAATTATTTTCAGTAATATCAATTTATGAAGTGTATATAGAGAGCAAGGCCTGAAAGACCATTTGGGTATGGTGCAGACTTACTATCATGATATTGATTATAGAAATTAGGTGGTTTTCTGATTCAAAATTAGTAATAATAGCCTATTGAGAATTTGAAAACGAAGTCGAAATGCTCCACTTGCAACTTTGAGGAAACTCTAATTTCTGGTAGTCCTTTAGGAAAGATTTGTTTGTGGTTCAAGTCACAACCTGATTGTGCAAAGTATTAATACCAATTATGTTCTAAAATTGCCACAGGTTTTGTGGCAGTCTGAGAGAATTGGTCAAAGGAAGAGTTAGGACCTTAAAATCTGTGCTAGGGGTATTGGGCAGTCATTTATAAGACTAACAACAACAACAAAACTTTCTGAGCAGGCAGTCCCTAACTTTCCCTTACCTGAGGGAACCAGCTTTACTCTGGATAGGCTTTCAATGACTGCATTTAGTGAGTTGCATGATAAGCTTGTATAAACTTTTCAGCAATCAACACCAACACTCCCTTTGGCTCATACAATGAGAATCAAATATCAACTAACACAGATAAAGAAATCCAACCTGCACTTACAGGATATGTACAGTGAAGATTTATAGGACTTCAAAAATATATATTAATGGGGTTTGGTAAAAACATGAGATTCATTTAGCATGGAGGTATATCAAACAGGATGAACAATAAAACTTTATCAAACTGAATTTATCAACATGCCTGCACCTGTCCAGGATTCATGGACTAAATGCATTCACTCAAATACCTGGGAGTACCTTACTAGTTTGTTTGCCAGATTACATCTTTAATTCCTACATCAAAGAGAACCAGGAGATTTTTTTTTTGCAAAATGAAACAAAGGTTTATTTTCTGCAGTAACTTCTGTAAATTACAAAGACAAAATGCTAGACTACAGCATGTAACTTTTCAATATTTAACCAGAATACTTGTAATAAATACGCACACTGAAACAAGATAAAATGCTACACTTCAAGCATCCTAAAAAAACATCTCAAGTTTTGCACTCTGCAGTATTTCTGTGTAGGGATAGGTGGGGGGTTTGTTTTGTGTTGCTTTAAGTGCTGCAACAAAAAGTTCTTTCACATTTTTCTGGTGCATTTTCAAAACTGTTTATAATTAAACAATTTAAGAAAAGCAACACCAAACTTTAAAGCCATTTTGCTTTGCTGTTGGTCTTCATCCAATACAGATTAACACATCATTCAAAAAAAAGGTCCCTCTGAGCCCAGATGGCCTTGAGCTGCGTGGGTCCTGCCTAAACAGGCATACACTTCTAGATACATACTTTGGAGATTTCTGTATTTGGTTTTATTTCCTTCAATATGATCAATGCCATAAGGGAAGTTGCAAGCAAGTTAAAATATTTTTAACCTGAAAGTAAAGTGAACAGAAATATTTTTCCCCAAGACCTTTGCTATTCATTGCAATGATATCAGGATTTTTAGTTTCAAAGGTACAAAACTAATTGGTACTAACATTCCTTCAGAGATAATCTATGGGCACTGGGAGTGCTGGGGCATTCAAAAATATTCAACAAGTAACAAGAGGATTTATTATACTGAGATATGTACTACAGCTCCAAGGAAACAGTGGCAGAAAGTCCAATGGGTATTGGCAGCTGCTCATCTTGAGCTTGGAATTATAACTACCTTTTGCTATAGCTGAAAACTTGGAGGAAAAGTTATATTTTTAAAAATGCTTAAGCACGGTTACCTAAAAATATTTCATTAATATAGTCTAATGTAGATTTTACTTATTTAGGGGTTTAGATATGAAAAAAATCTTGAAGAGCCAATAAAAATATTATAGAGAAAAAACACTTTTTAAAAATTGAGGTTAAGAACTATGAGGCATTTCTTTTGGCTGTAAACAAAGAGTTTACTGTAATCCCTTATTGAAACACAAGTGTTTGGATTTCCTGAGCTTCAGGGATTAACAGCAGGAGGGAAGTTTGCATAGAAAATTTGCAGTATGTCAACAATTCACTTCCAAAGAAAAACTTTTAAGGATAATTTGCTTTTTGTTTTTAGACTTCATATTTTAGTTAATAGTGTTCATCAAACTGTGAGATTGAGGAGCAAGGAGATCAAATATATAAGGTAGGTCAGAAAAAGGATGGAATTAGAGTTTTTAAATCCACAGGATATCATGATTAAGGATATTAAGCACACACCTTATTACTAGTGCCAGACTAATTTGGTTAGAAACTAAATCATGTTTTGGGATTGGAAGCCAAAAATAAAACAATCTCTCTTGTGAGGAAGGGCACAGTCACAAATGTAAGAACTATAGCAGTATTCACTGCATGGAAGCCTCAGCACCAACCTGAAAAGGGAAGACCCTTATCTAATTGGGTACTGAGGAAGGAACCCACCTGCCAACATCAACACCCAGGACTCTGGGCATGGCTGATCCTGGCTCTGGAATCTGAAGGGATGGGTGACCTCTGCTGGTTTGAAGTCTTTAAACAGCTTGGAGGAGGGCAGTGTTTTCCTGGGACCAATCCTCAGAAGCCTTTGGAAAGGGAATAAGTTATGCTTGGTCACAGTACATACCATGAATGAGAACAATGGCAATGGTTGCCAATGACGAACTTCAAATCTAACTCCAAATGGACAATAACGGGGTAGAATCCTGCCAAAGAATCCACTTTACTTCTTCTGGGATTGTTTTTTGCACATGGTAAGAATGCTTCAGTACTTTCTGGACATCTTCATCCATCTGACCCTGGACAGCATATAGAAGATGCATTCTGTAAACTGATATGACCTCCTGATAACCAGGAGATTTTGACTTCAAATGACAGAAAGAATGGAACTTTTCTTTCTTTTTGAGGATATATCAGCTCCCACTTTCCCTACAAAAACAGTGGGGATCACATTCACCTCTAAACAAAGTCATAGTTTTGGTTCCCTGTTATTATATAGTCTAGAGTGAAATTGATCATTTCACAGATTGCAGAATATTATGTTAGTTAATTTTCATGGAAAGAAATATGGATTTTTTTCTGTTCTTTGCCCTGGTTCATGGGCAGTGGATAATGAGTTGAAGCATTGGTCAGATATTTGAAAAATAAATATTGAGAAATGAGTGGTAAGACTGGCAGAACAATATGTATGTAGAGAGTTCACTGTGCATAAACTCATACTATGAAATTAATTCAACTCCTTTGTAAATATCTCCAAAAAGGAACCCACAAAAGCAGAATTTAAAAATCATGTAGGAAACAAGATTCATCCATCAATGTTAATCAAGTATTCCCTCATCCAAACTAGTGCTTGCTTAATTGGACCCCATGCAAAGTGATCTTGACAGTAGGTTTGGAGGTCATTTATAGTCAAAGAGCATAAACCTATGTTCATCAAATCTGTTCTGGTTGCCACACTGCTGAGCACCCAAATTGCCAATATCAGAGACTAATCATACATCCTCAGTATGCCCAATTCCTTTGAGGTAGAGCCAGTCATTTGTCAGTTAGGTGGACTGATCTTACCCATTATGATGAGCAATCCTTTTTTTCTTAGGGTTAAACACAAACATTTGTGTTGGGCATGTATTTTATTTTCCTTTGCATGCCATTTTTATAAAAACCAAAATTTATTTATAGAATGCATTACTTTATACATGATATCACACCCAACATAATTTCTGAAGAAGAGAAACATGCTATGGAACAGAGAAAGCAATGAAGAACACAATAATTTTACAGATTTTATAACATCACCCAGAAGCAGATGGCCTAATAGAATGCTTCAGTTGTTATCTCAGAGATATTATGCTGACAGTGGGAAGACAACATCCTATGAGAATGGCGTATTAGTGTAATATAATACAATATTTGTCATATATGTTAATAAAAGGTCAATATTTGATTCCATCTCCCCAATAACCAGAGTGGCTTGGTGTAGAACACAAGGCATGAAAGTGGAAGTGGGCCCTTCCACTATTAACCAAATAAGTCTAATATAGGAAATTTTACTTATTGACCCCTCAACCTTGGGTTCATGGGAACAAAGTTCCTAGTACTAAAAGAAGAGATGTTTCCAATGGAGAATGCAGCCATATTGCTGAGTAATTGGAAGCTATGACTACAGCCTGGCTTTTTTGGGGACGTTGTACTGTTGAAACATTCGATAGAGTCTTGATGATTTATTTAAAGTGCAAAGGATGAAATTGCATTGCTGCTCACAAAGGTTTAAGAATGAACACATTTGGAACACTAGGATTTCAATAGGATGTCTTTTATAAAATTCTTTTTCCCAATAGGCCCTGTCAAGGGCAAACGTGTGGCAACTCATAAAGAAATAAAAAGAAAACACAAAGCACAAGGGCTCAGATCTCACAAGAATAAAAGTTTAGATTACCCAATGAACAAGTAACTCCATCCACTTCAGGAGATGGCAGACAGAAAAAAGAAAATGGTTTGGGTTTCAGAAAATGAATTTCTGACTGCAAATTTGCACTTAAGCTATAGTTCAGAGTTTATTCAATTGTAGTAGTATTTAGTGTAGTTGTAGATTGTTGTCTAATTTTTAACTAATTAGTAAATGTTTTAATTCTTATATCCTATGTTAACAGACATAATGGTCACTGTAAAGACAGAAACTTATGCAATAGGATTCATGGGACATCAAGAGGTCACTGTGGTCCAGAAATTCTCTCCTTGTGCTGAAGTTACAGACTGTCACACCAGCAATAGTATATATATATATATACTATATATATACAGTTGATATTATTTCATGTCCAGGGCTTATCATTACATGGAAAGCATAAATTTAACTGGAATATGTTTAATGCTCTCTGCATTAAACTTATAACCTAAACTGAAATTAAAGCTTCTTGAGTCCTGTACTTATTTTCTATTGATGAATTACATTTCCTTAGAAAATTAAAACTTAATTAAACATTTAGCAGGTGATTTTTTTGAACCTTTCAAGTACTTACGGAAGACAAAGCATTGTAATTTCATTGACGACAGAATATGTTACTAACTGATCAATTAAGCCTAATTAAAATCATAATTCTGTAGGCTTAGTTAATTTGTTCATTATATCTCAATCTTATGTTCTACATTCCTATGATTACTGTTAACATCAATTGTGATCTTTCTTTGTTTTAGAAATATATATAGAAACTTTCTTGAAATTAAGGTAACCTTTCAGTAGAAAAACAAGTGTATTCTACTACACCACCTGAGATTAGAAATCTGGACACTCAAATTGTTTCGTCTCATTTGTAGAATGTAATAGCTCTTCTCCTAAAGTAAATAAAATCCAAATAGTATGTTAAGTGGTTGATTTTTCTCTTTATAGTTAATATTTAGACATCAATATAAATCCATTCTTTTAAACATGTTTTCGTCTTTTAGCCATATGCTTCCCGTGAAAATAATTTACTTTCAATTCTCACCTAGCATCAGATACTGTAATTTTGAAAAAGATAGGATTAGGGTGTACATTAACCGTCTTAACTACACACTTTTTACTAAATTCATGGCTACTATGAGTGAATTCTTTTGAAATCTTGAGCACAAGGTTTAGTCCAGAACAATAGGGAAAAGGAGCTGTTAATTTGAATTTTGTAATAATTTCACAGTGGTTATTAAATCCTAGGGACTGGAGGAATAAAACAAACATAGCAGGATCCCTAGAAACCAAATATAAATTGCAAAGTTAAACTAATGAAAAAATGTCCATGCTTACACATGAAATACAAGCATAAAAATAGAGTATATTCAAAGGATAGAAATGCTTTACTTGAGAAGACTTTGATAAAACCTTCCAGAGAAAGAAATTAGGGAAAAATTTAAAGAGGTGGGATATCAAGCACGATGAGGTTTTTTTAAAAAATTGGATAAGAGTGTCTTGAAGCAGATAAATTGGAAGAATGCATTTGGAAACAGTGCTTTTTATCTTGTGAAATAGAATGGAAGGCATATGGATTGTCTTATTATTTATAGATAGATATACATATGCATTGCAGGGGTTTCCACACATACTCAGTAATTCCTCAAGTCCACTAATTTCCAAAGCCTTGGAGCCTTAGTCACTCTTTTATTCAAGGAGCTACCAGAATTTCTGTTCTGCACACTTAATAAGGCTCCAATTATAATCAAATGCATAACAGTACTAGTTAACACATTTGGAGCCTTCACTATCTACCTAACTATGTTTTAGGTGCTTTATATGCATTATCTCATCTAGTCCATTCATAAAACCTGTGACTTAAGTGCTACACTTGGCCCAGGAAGGAGGATAGGCAAGGAAAGTAAGGCAGAAATTGATGAAGTGAATTGCATAAGACCTCTCCACTGGTGGTTGGTGGAGTTAGGCATCTATTATTGTTTGTGCTACCACTAGGTATATAACCCCTAATAGTGTGTCATGATGTGTGTCAACTAGAAACTATTTGTAATTATCAGTTGTTGTGATTCTCATCATTCCTAAAAAACATTAAAATAGTTCTTATTTATTTGGGAATGTCTTAACAGATCTGTGGAGTAAGATCCAGTAAAAAGTCTTTTCTGCTGTTCTTGATGAAAACAAGTCTGTGCATTTCTTCTTTCTCTTTATTCCTTTTCCATCCTTCTTTTATCCATGATGTTCCTATTTTTGAAATTGTATTCTATGACTTCAGTGAATTATTAGTTTTGAAAAGATGTGATTTCACTAAAAATACAGGAATCTAACATATTAAATAATATTTAATATTAAATTTTATGTATTTATTGAATATTTTATTATACTCATTATTATTGGAAAGAAAATATTTTGTGTAATAATAACTTGCAGCTTCTTGCTTCAAAAACGTCTTCCTAAGAATCTAAAAACTTTTTGGAACCAGTGTGTTTACTTTAGTGTAACTTTCTACTGGTATGCAAATTCTCTGAGACTATAAAAAATGTCTGTTATGTTTATCCATGTATATCTAGGTCTGGTATTAACTAGATTATCAAAAATATATTTTTGAAATGAGAAAGTAAAAAGGAAAGTAAAAGAGAATTAGAAAATGCATGAATGATGAACAGCTCCTATTTTTCTATTGTATCTGTGCCTGCCACATGGTTTCCTCATTACTTCATAACTTTCTCAATTGCTGCTTTTAAACTGCTAAGATATACAAGAAAAGCCATACATATTAACACTGTGCAAAAACCAAAAGTAAAGAGGCATGAGTTGTGGATTAATCGCTCTCTGTGAATAGTTTTAACTTGTCTGGAAAGTGTCCCATCCTGACTTGTGGGACAATATTGATGTACCATGAGGATATCATGTTAAGTAATGCAAGAGAGGCACAAAAGGACAAATATTGTATGATCTCACTAATATGAAATAATTAGAACGAGCAAGTTCACATAATAAGAATTTAGAATATAGGTGAAGAGGGGATAGTAAAACATACAGAATTTCTACTGGGGTTGATTGTAAACGTTTTGTAATGGTTGGTGGTGATGGTAGTTCAACATTGTGAATGTCATTAACAGCTCTGAATCACATATGTGAATCTAGTTAAAAGGGAAAATTGTAGGTTGTATATAGGTTACTAGAATTAAAACTAAATGACAAAACATGGTTGTAGAACAAAATCAACCCTGTTTTATATCTCAAAAATATTACTGCTAGTTAAAAAAATCTGCATTGTGGCCATTATACTTCACGACTTTTTCTGATATGTCAGGTTCAAAAAGATAAGGTTTTACATGAAGCAGGACCATGATTTTTGTACAAGAACCTATCTGGTGTGTTGAAGGCAATACACTATTAGAGGTCCTGGATCAATTAAACTCTCTTTCTTTGTTGCTTCTAAATGTGGGCAATTCTAATTCCTAAACGGAAGAGGAATTTTCTGGTTTTAGGAAAGTGTGATATTTTACATTGTACCTTTCATAGGATACTTGTTTCACTTGGTGGACAGTTTATACTCTAGTTGTAGTGCTCATTGACAGGTGTTTCTCTTTACCTGGAAATTGTCTTATTCATTGATTTTTGCTCCTTCTTTTTCCTTAATATAACGACTTAATGCCACAAATTTCCCTCTCAGTACTTCATTTGATGTATCCCATAAATTTTGATACGTTGTGTTTTCATTTTAATTTGCCTCAATTTATTTAATGATTTCTCTTGCTATTTCTTCCTTGACATCCTTGTTGTTTAAGAGTGTGTTGTTTAGACTTTACATATTTGTGAATATTCTGACTCTCTGACTTCTATAGATTTCCAACTTCATTCCACTATTATCCAAGAAAGAGTTTTGTATAATTTCAATTTTTTTTAATTTATTGAGACTTGCTTTACGACACAGCATATCATCTGTCCTTGAGAATGATCCATGAGCACAAGAAAAAAAAATGTGTATCTTTCTTTTGTGGGGTGTAATATCCTGCAAATGTCTGTTAAATCTAGTTTATTTGTCATGTTATTCAAAACCTCTGTTTCCTTGTTGGTTCTCTGTCTAGATGTACTATCCATTGATAAGAGCAGGAACTTGAACTTTCCAAATATTATGGTGGAGGTTTCTACTTCTCCTGTTCATCTTGTTAGTGTTTACTTCATGAATTTGAGGCACTATGGCTTGGTGAATAAATATTTGTGATTGTTATGTCTTCTTAATGAATTGTCCTATTTATTTCACATGAAAAAGATGCTCTCAGTAAACCAATCATATGTCAAAGGATTGAATCAGTCATCAATAAGCTCCAAAAAAAAGAAAGAAAACTTCAGAACCAGATGACTTTACAGATAAAATTTTATTGAGTATTAAAGAAAGACTTAGTACCAATCCTACTCAAACTCTTTAAAAATTTGTTTAAAATTTTTTATTGTGAAAGATCTGCACATATACAGTCTAACAATATTATGCAATCAGTGACACATAATATAATTTCATGGTTGTGTATCTTCACCATGATCATTACCTATAATATTTGCCTTATTCCAGGAAAAGAAATGAAAGGAAAAATTTTTAAAAATCATACATACCATACCCCATACCCCCCCCTCATTGACACACAGTATATCAATCTACCCAATTTTTAACCTTTATCTCACCCATTATTAATTTTTATTCCTTATTTTATAAACTCATCTTTCCATATGTTGGAAAAAGGAACATATGACACAAGGTTCTCCCAACAATGCAGTCACTTAAAAGTGTTACCTAGTTATGTAGTGTCCATCAAGAATGAAGGATACTGGAACACAGATCAATAGTTTTGGGTACTTCCCCCTTGCTCCACCAATGCATCATAAATGAAAAATAGATATCTATAAATGTATAAAAATAATTGCCAGTATACTCTCTCAACTCTGTTTGAAATCTCTTAGTTACTGTGACTTTATTTTATCTCTCTTCTGTCATTTGGTCAAGAACATTTTCTCATTCCAATGATGTTGGGCCCTGGATGATCCCTAGAAGTCAGGCCCCATGTTTCATGGAAAATTTACACCCTTGGGACTCATGGCCAACATAAAGGGTTCATGAGTTCACCTGCAAAGTTGTCTGAGAGAGAGAGGCCATATCTGAGCAACAAAAAAGGTTCTCTGGGGGTGACTCATAACATAATTATAAGTAGACATAGCTTCTTCTTTTAAAAAAATGTTTCATAGGGGCAAACACCAAGGTTTAGGGCTAATCTTATTGAATTGGTTGTCCCCACTGCTTGCAAGAATATCAGAAATTTCCCAGAATGATAAGGTTAATATTTCTGCTTTTCCACCCATTCCTACAAGGGGATGTCGCAAATTCTTTTTTATTCTTGGCCCAAATTACTGTGGGTTGCAGCAAGACAACACACTAACCTGTATAACCTAACAAGACCTCATGCCCTATGTATTAGTTAGGGTTCTTTAGAGAAACAGAATCAACAGGAAGCACTTGCAAATATAAAATTTATAAAAGTGTCTCACGTGACTACAGGAACAGAGTCCAATATCCACAGGGCAGGCTGCGAAGTCAACGACTCCAATGGAGGGTCTGGATGAACTCCACAGGAAAGGCTCACCAGCCAAAGCAGGAATGGGACCTGTCTCCTCTGAGTCCTCCTTAAAAGGCTTCCCATCATTAGATTTAGCATCACTAATTGCAGAAGACACTCCCCTTTGGCTGATTACAAATGGAATCTGCTGTGGATGCAGCTGACGTGATCATGACCTAATCCTATGAAATGTCCTCATTGCAACAGACAGGCCAGCACTTGCCCAATCAGATAAACAGGTACCACAACTTGGCCAAGTTGAGACGTGTCCCTAACCATGACGCTCCACCCCTTGTCAACTTGGCACCTATATATATATCACTTTAAACCATACTTAATTTCCAAATGAAAACAAATAAGCACACATTTTTTTCTTTTACCTGACAATACTCAACTGCCCTGCATATAACTGGAAACACATTAAATCTCTCCAGAATAGGGTGCAAATCCTTGGGCAAAATTCATTCTTAAACTTGATATCTTACAACTTAAATAGTATAACATGAACAAAACAGCATTACAGTCCTCGTTTCTGTAACTGATCACATGGTCGAAGTTCATATTTATCACTTCCTTCTTCCACTACCCACTCCATGTTCCCTTTACCCTCAGCAAGCATTTCAGCTGGCCGTGCTTTTTTGCCTGGTGGGGTGACCCAAACCATTACTAGTTACTGGACCCATGGATCTTGGCTATGGGAGAAACAGTGCCATACAGCGGATGCTGATTCAGAGCATGCACAGCTTCCTTGAGAACATTACCCCAGCCTTTCAAGTTTTTGCCACCTAGTTGGAACCGTAATTGAGTTTTCAAAAGGCCATTCCACCGTCCTATCAATCCAGCTGCTTCTGAATGATGGGGAACATGGTAAGACCAGAGAATTCCATGAGTATGTGCCCATTCTGCACTTCATTTGCTGTGAAGTGTGTTCCTTGATCTGAAGCAATGCTATGTGGGATAACATGACGATGGATAAGGCATTCTGTAAGCCCATGTATGGCAGTTTTGGCAGAAGCATTGCATGCAGGGAAAGCAAACCCATATCCAGAGTATGTGTCTATTCCAGTTAGAACAAATCGCTGCCCCTTTCATGAAGGGAGTGGTCCAATGTAATCAACCTGCCACCGTGTAGCTGGCTGGTCACCTCAGGGAATGGTGCCATATGGGGACCAAGTGTGGGTTTCTGCTGCTGGCAGATTAGGCACTCAGCAGTGGCTGTAGCTAGGTCAGCCTTGGTGAGTGGAAGTCCATGTTGCTGAGCCCATGCATAACCTCCATCCCTACCACCATGAACACTTTGTTCATGAGCCCATTGGGCAATGACAGGAGTTGCTGGGGAAAGTGGTTGACTGGTATTCACAGAATGGGTCATCTAATCCACTTGATTATTAAAATCTTCTTCTGCTGAAATCACCCTCTGGTGTGCATTCACATGGGACACAAATATCTTCATGTTTTTAGCCCACTCAGAAAAGTCTATCCACATACTTCTTCCCCAGACCTCTTTGTCACCAATTTTCCAAGTATGGTCTTTCTGAGTCCCTGACCATCCAGCCAAACCATTAGCAACAGCCTATGAATCAGATACAAATGCACCTCTGGCCAGTTTTCCTTCCAAGCAAAATGAAAAGCCAGGTGCACTGCTCGAAGTTCTGCCCACTGGGAGGATTTCCCCTCACCACTGTCCTTCAAAGACACCCCAGAAAGGGGTTGTAATGCTGCAGCTGTCCACTTTCAGGTGGTACCTGCATATCGTGGTGAACCATCTGTAAACCAGGCCCGAGTTTTCTTTTCCTCAGTCAATTCACTGTAAGGAACTCCCCAAGAGGCCATAGCTCTGGTCTGGGAAAGAGTAGGTATTGTGGCAGCAGGAGTGGAAACCATGGGCATTTGTGCCACTTCTTCATGTAACTTACTTGTGCCTTCAGAACTTGCTCTGGCTCTGTCTCATATATACCATTTCCATTTTACAATAGAGTGTTGTTATGCATGCCCCACTTTATGGCTTGGTGGGTCAGACAACACCCAACTCATGATAGGCAACTCAGGTCTCATGGTAACTTGGTGGTCCATGGTTAAGCCTCCAGTCGCTAATAAGGCCCAGTAGCTTGCCAAAAGCTGTTTCTCAAAAGAAGATCAGTTATCTGCAGTGGATCATAAGGCTTTGCTCCAAAATTCTAAGGGTCTGTTGTGTGATTCTCCTATAGGGGTCTGCCAAAGGCTACAGACAGCATCTCTATTTTCCACTGACACTTACAACACCATTGGATGTGCTGGATCATATGGCCCAAGTGGCAGAGCAGCTTGTCCAGCAGCCTGGACCTGTCACAGAACCTCCTCTTGGTCTGGTCCCCACTCAAAATAAGTAGCCTTTCTGGTCACTCAATAAATGGGCCAGAGTAGCACACCCAAATGAAGAATATGTTGTCACCCAAATCCAAAAAGGCCAACTAAGCATTGTGCCTCTTTTTCAGTTGTGGGAGAGGCCAGATGTCACAACTTATCCTTCACCTTAGAAGGGATAGCTGGACATGTCCCAAACCACTGGACATATAGAAATTTTACTGAAGTGTAAGGTTCCTGTATTTTTGTTATATTTATCTCTCATCCTCTGACACACAAATGCCTTACCAGTAAATCTAGAGTAGTTGCTACTTCTTGCTCACTAGATCCAATTAACATGATATGATCAATATAATGGACCAATGTGATGTCTTCTGGGAGGCAGAAATGATCAGCCTCTCTACGAACAAAATTATGACATAGGGCTGGAGAGTTGATATACCCCTGAGGTAAGACAATGAAATTATATTGCTGACCTTGCCAGCTGAAAGTAATCTGCTGCTGGTGGTCCTTACTAATGGGTATTGAGAAAAAAATCATTTTCCAGATCAACAGCAGCATTCCAGGTACTAGGGGATGTATTGATTTGCTCAAGCAATGATATGACATCTGGAACAGCAGCTGCAATTGGAGTTACCACCTGGTTGAGTTGACAATAATCCACTGTCATTCTCCAAGACCCATCTGTTTTCTGCACATATCAAATAGGAGAGTTGAACGAGGATGTGGTGGGAATCACCACCTCTGCATCTTTCAAATTCTTAAGAGTGGCAGCAATCTCTGCAATCCCTCCAGGAATAGGGTATTGCTTCTCATTTACTATTTTGCTTGGTAGGGGCAGTTCTAGTGGCTTCCACTTGGCCTTTCCCACCATAATAGCCCTTACTGCACAAGTTAGAGAACCAACATGGGGATTCTGCCAGTTGCTCAGTATGTCTATGCCAATTAAACATTCCGGAACCAGGGAAATAACTACAGGATGGGTCCGGGGGCACACTGGATCCACTGTGAGACGGACCTGAGCTAAAACTCCATTGATCACCTGGCCTCCATAAGCCCCCACTCTGATTGGTGGTCCAGAGTGACGTTTTGGGTCCCCTGGAATTAATGTCACTTCTGAACCAGTGTCTAATAATCCCCGAAATATCTGATCATTTCCTTTTCCCCAATGCACAGTCACCCTGGTAAAAGGCCGTCGGTCTCCTTGGGGAAGACTTAGAGGAAGATTAACAGTATAAATTTGTGGCAACATAACAGGTTTCTCCCCCATAGGGACCTGGCCTTCCCTTCATTCAAGCAGGTCAGGGTTTGTAAACTCTTTCAAGTCTGGAAATTGATTAAGGGGCCGTGACTCTGTGTTTTTTATTTCAGGTTAGACTTTTGTTTCCTTGACCTAGAACTCTTTTTTTTTATGCAGCTCCAACAAGAATTTAGTAGACTGCCCTTCTATTGTATTTATAGGTACCCCATGATTTACTAGCCAATGCTACAAACCTCTGCATGTCATATAATTCTGATTCCTCCTTTGAGTTTGCTGTCTATTATAATAGCTGCCTCTACTCTGTCTTTGGTGATTAAGTGCTACCACCTGGCTTCTGCCAACTCGGAATCCTGTCATCCCCATTGTGATTAAGGATTCTAGCTCAGTGACAGCAGTTTCTACAGTAATATCTGACCTACAGAAAAGTGCAACCACAGAGCTCTTTAGGGATGATTGTGCTAGTCCCACAAATTTATTTCTCACTGTTCTGGTAAAAGGTACATCCTCTGGATATTACTGATGTGTAAGAGCAGACTTTGTATGATAAATCCACTCTAACACTCCAATATCTCTAAGCCTCTGGATTCCCTCATCTACATTATGCCAGGGCAGTTCTGGCATTTCAACCTCAGGTAATGTTGGCCACCTTTTGATCCATGTTTCAACCAACCACCCAAACAAGCTGTTAACACCTTTTCTAACCGCTTGAGCTATAACATCGAATGCAGAATCTCTGCTTAGTGGGCCCATATCAATGATTTCAGCCTGATCCAGCCTCATATTCCTCCCACCATTATCCCACACTCTTAAAATCCATTGCCACACATATTCCCCTGATTTCTGTCTATATAAATTGGAAAACTCACACAGTTCTTTTGAAGTATAACGTACCTCCTCATGTGTGATACTTTGTACCTCACTCTTAGTGCCCTGTTGGGACTTTAGTCTAGTTATAGGTCTAGAAGAAATGAGGGGTGGTGGGGGTGGGTCATGAAAAGAATTAGAAATATCTTCCAAGCCATTTGCTTCAGGGTCTTCATTTGCAGTTTCATCTGGTGAAACAGGATTATCTTTCCAGGGCTAATCCCTTCAGGAGGAGGTTGGGTGGCCAATTCCTCAAGGCAGCTGGAGGTGGGGTGGCTATGTCCTCAGGGCAGACTATTACAGGGTTATCTCGAAAAGACTCAGCACGGCCTAGGGTTTCAACCTTGCCCCCAACATCATTATCAATCCATATGTTACCATCCCATTTTTCAGGGTCCCACTCCTTTTCAATCAATGCCCTCACTTTAACAGCAGACACCATGCAAGACTGAGATTTCAGTTCACACTGTAAAGTTACTACTCTAACAATAAGATTCTGAGTCTGATTTTCAGAGATCTCAGGTCTATGGCTACAGGAAATAAGATTTTCCTTCAGGATACTCATAGAAACGTCTACATCTTTCAGACGGCACTTAAGCTTCTCGTTTGAAGCCTTAAGCCCATCCCTTTCACCCTTTAATGTAGACAGTGTATCTAACAACAACCACCCAACATCTTTATAACTCTTATTTCTATGAAACTCTGTAAAGTTGTCAAAAACATTATCCCCCAGAGTCTGGCTTTGTACAAGTGAAGCATTAGGAGAATTGAATGATGAATTCAATTCCTTTGCCAACTCACTCCATGGATTGGGAATATCATTCTGATTATGGGAATAGGAGGCCTTAGTGTCTCTGAGTCCAGGCAGAGTAGAAAACCATTCATAAAAACCCATTTTTAAGATTCTGTTTCTTAAGAACCACTCCCGGTACCAAGATGTTTTAGTTAGAGTTCTCTAGAGAAACAGAATCAACAGGGAACACTTGCAAATATAAAATTTATAAAAGTGTCTCACGTGACCACAGGAACACAGAATCCAAAATCCACAGGGCAGGCTGCGAAGCCGATGACTCTGATGGATGGCCTGGATGAACTCAACAGGAGAGGCTCACCAACCAAAGAAGGAATGGGGCCTGTCTTCTCTGAGTCCTCCTTAAAAGGCTTTCCATGATTAGATTTATCATCACTAATTGCAGAAGTCACTCCCCTTTGGCTGATTATGAATGGAATCAGTTGTGGATGCAGCTGATGTGATCATGACCTAATCCTATATAATGTCCTCATTGCAACAGACAGGCCAGCACTTGCCCAATAAGACAAACAGGTAACACAACTTGGCCAAGTTGACACGTGTCCCTAACCATGATGCTTTATTATAGATTACATGTAATTATCCTGTTCAAGTACACAGATAATGCAAATTCAATTAAATAATGTGTTACCCAAATAAAATTAAGGAGGAAGGAAAGCTACCTAACTGATCATACGAAGAAAACATCACCGTAATACCAAATCCAGAGAAAAGTACTATGAGAAATAAAATTACAGACCAATCTTTTTAATGAATTTAGCTGTAAAAATCCTCAAAAAGATACTTGCAAATAAAATCCACCAACACAGTAAAAGAATTACATCCAATGGCCACGTGTTATTTATTCTTATAATGCAAGTCTGGTTCAACACAAGAAAAATAATATAATACAACATCAGGCAGTCGCATATGAAAAACCACATGATCATCTGGATTGATGCAGGTAAGGCATTTGACAAAATTCAACATCCTTTCATGATGAAAATACTTCAAAGAATATGAACATGATAAAGGGAATATATGAGAAACACACAGCTAACATCATCCTCAATGAGGAAAGACTGAAAACTTTCCCTCTAAGATCAGGAATAAGAGAAGAACATTTATTATCACCATTGTTATTCGACATAGTGCTAGAAGTTATAGCCAGAGCAATTAGACTAGGAAAAGAAATCAGAAAGGAAGAAGTAAAACTTTCACTGTTTGCAGTGACTGATAATATATGTTGAAAATCCTGAAAAAACTACAGCAAACCTGCTAGAGCTTATAAGTGAGTACAGCAAAGTGACAGGTTACAAGATAAGCACACAAAAAACAGTAATGTTTCCATACACAAGCGATGAACAATCTGAGGAGGAAATCAAGAAAAGAAATTCCATTTACAATAGCAATCAAAGGAATAAAATTTTTAGAAATAAATTTAACTTTTAAGAATAGAAAAGACCTATACACAAAAAACTACAAGAAAATGCTAAAAGAAATCACAAAAAACCCTTAACAAATGGAAGGGCAACCCGTGTTCATGGACTGGAAGACTAAATATAGTTAAGATGTCAATTCTACCAGAATTATTTGCAGATTCAGTGCAATACCAATTATAATCCCAATATAATTTGGGAATTTGCAGAAATAGAAAAACTAATAATCAAATTTATTTGGAAAGGCAGAATGCCCAGAACAGCTGTAAATGTATTGAGAAAGAAAAGTGAAGTGGGAGGTCTCACTTTACCTGACTTAAAGTATATTCAAAACTACAGTGGTAATAAAAAAAAAGAAAGAAAGAAAAAACTACAGTGGTCAAAATATCATGGTACAGGCATCATGATAGATATATTGCCAAACAGAATCAAACTGAGTTTTCAGAAACAGACCTTCTCATTCATAGATCAGTTGATCCAGAGATCATAAACTGATAAAGTGGTCAAGCCAACCCACCTGGGACAGAAAAACTTCTCCAATAAATAGTGCTTGGAGAACTGAATATCCATGTGTAAAGGAATGAATAAGGATCCATGACTCACACTTTATAGAAAAATGAACTCCAAATGGATCAAAGACTTAAACATTAGAGATTAAATGATAAAACTGTTAAAATAAACTATAGGGAAATATCTTATAAGTCTTGTAATAGAAGGTGATTTCCAAGACTTTACACCCAAAGCAAGAGTACTGAAAACAGAAATAGATCAATGAGAACTTCTCAAAATTAAACTTCCTTGAAATGCATTCAAGGAACTTTGTCAGGAAGGTAAAAAGGAAGCCTATGCAATGGGAGACTACATCTGGAAATCACATATCAGATAATTGTTTAGTATACAGAATATATAAAGAGATTCTTCAATTCAAAAATAAAAATACAAACAACACATTTAAAAAATGGGCAAATGACATGAACAGGCACTTTTCAGAAGAAGAAAAGCAGATTACAAAGAAGCACATGAAAAGACACCCACCTTCACTGGCTATTAGAGAAATGCAAATCAAAACTGCAATGAGACATCATCCCATACACAAGAGAATGGCCATTAAGAACAAAATAGAAAACAAGTGCTGGAGAGAATGTGGACAAGTGCCTTTATCCTCTGTTGTGGGAATGTAGAATGTTACAACTGCTCTGGAAGGCAGTTTGATGGTTCCTCAGGAAGCAAAGTATAGAATTGTCATATGATCCAATAATCCTATTACTAGGTATATATTCAGAGGAAATTAAGGTAAGAAAACAAAAGGACATTTGCAAACAGATGTTTGTAGCAGCATTATTTATGATTGCCAAGAGATTGAAACAGCCCAAATGACCATCAAAAGAAGGGTGACTAAAGAAGCTATAGATATACACATACAATGGAATACTATAAGCTATAAGACAGAATAAAGTCATGAAACAGTTACAATGTGAATGAATCTTGATGATATGAGTGAAATTAGCCAGAAACAAAAGGACAAATACTGTATAGTCTCACTGAAATAAACTAATAATAATGATGAACCTTGAGAATTTAATACACGTTATGAGGACATAGAAAGAAGGTTGAGATTAGGCATTTGATGCTAAAAGAATAGAGATGGTGAAACTCACTACAACAACAACTTAGAAATGGATAGCAAAATACTACCTGATCATAGCACAGCAATGCAGGTATACTGAATGAAGTTAATTGTGAGTTTGGCTGAGAGAGAAGGGCTTGGGGCACAAATGAAACCAGGAGGAAAGGTGGAGGATAAAGACCGAGATGGTAAAACTGAGGAACATCTAGAGTAAACAATGACGGCAATAAAATGCACAAATATAAAAATGTTCTTCCATGAGAGAGAACAAATCAATGTCAACATTGGAAGGGTTTGAAAGTGGATGGTATACAGGAATATGTGTAATCAATGCAAGCTAGGATCTATAGTCATCAGTAACATTGTAATATGCTTCCACTGAATGTCACAAAAGCATTATGCCAAAAGTAAATGTCAACAGACAGGGGACATGGCTTTGGGTTGTTGGTTCTATGCAGAAGGAAAGGAAATGTCTTCATAGACATTATGGTGGCAAAGGCACTTGTATTTCCTTAGGTTGGATTTTATGATGTGTGAATAAAATTGCTTAAAAATGCACAGAGAGAGGGTGGTCGATGTTGACTCAATAGGTTCAGTTCTCACCTGCCATGTTGGAGACCTGGGTTTGAGTCATGGTGCCTGCCCATGCAAAAAAAAAAAAAAATGAACCTGGATGAGCGAGAGCTAGAGAAAATGATGTGGAGAAAGAGATGTACCTATTCACTTGGTAGTGAAGCTGAGAGGTGCAGCCCCTACAGAGGGCAGTGTGGTGTCTTCACAAAAGGCCAGGTGTAGGGTTACCATATGGTGCTGCAATCCCATTGCTAGGTATATTCCTGTTGGAACTGGGAGTGGGGACATGAATGGACATTTGCACACTGGTGTTTATGGCAGCAGTGTTCATGATTCTCAATGGGTGGAGGTGGCCTAAGAGTACAATGACTGAGAAGGGAAACTGTGGTGTTTACATACAAGGGACTGCTGAGTGGCTGCAAGAATGAAAGAAGTTGTGAACCATGCAAATTAATGCATGAACTTTCAGGGCAGTAGGTTGAATAAAATGTCAGAAACAAAAAGAAAATGCTATCATGCCTAATATGGACTAACTATAAGATATAAATTCAGAGAATTGAATTTGAGAGAATGGATTATAGGTTTGGGACTATTGTAAAGGCGCCTGGTTATAAATACTTACACCCTCATGTATATTTTAGGAGTCATAATTGATATTTCTAAATTCCGTGATAATGACCTCTTGGTGTACAAACTATTTGTTCTCTGAAATTCATATATTTATGTGACACCTGTACTCAGATTTAGAGCACTGAAGCTTCAAAAGTCACCATTATCCCTTCAGGAACTGCTTAAAAGCTGAAAAGTGATCAGACCTTTTCTAGAAATATGAATAAAACTGATCTGGATAGGAATAAGGTAAATCAGAAACTGGGTAAAGGATGATATGGCCCACATTTTCAAACTGCAACCTCTGTGCAGGATCAAAGGAAGAGCATAATTATAGGGAATCTTGTGTAGGGTTGAGTTCTTGCTGTTTTTAAAGGTAAGTGTGATGCCTTAATATATCCCACAGTAATTTCAGCACAGAGTTAAGATGCATTTGCAAAATCCCTTTGGGGGCCTGAGGAGAAAAAAATGGAAATATTAAACCTCCCCATCTGGGGAATTCCTGATATTCTCACAAGCAATAGAGACAACCAATTCAACAGACTGAGCACTCAATCTTAATAAGTTATGAATCTTCTTCCTTCAAAGGACAAGTTAGGCCTACTTGTAATTATGCCTAAGAGCCACCGTCAGAACTTCTCTTTTGTTGCTCATATGTGGTCTTTTTCTCTAAGCCAACTGTGCAGGTGAACTCTCTGAGAGAAATGGGACAAAATAAAATCTCAATGGTGGAAAGATTTCAAATGGAGGCAACAGGATATCCTGGAAGTTATTCTTTTGCATCATATAGATATTCCTTTTTAGGTTATGGTGTATTGGAGTGGTTAGATGGAAGTATCTGAAACTTCTGAACTATGTTCCAGAAACTTTGATTCTTGAAGAGAACTATATAACTATAGAGATTTTAAAAGTGACTGTGTGACTGTGAAAACCTTGTGTCTGAAGCTCCTTTTATGCAAGATATGAACAGATGAGTAAAAAAAATTAAAGGTAAAAAATAAATAACCAGTAGGGATCATAAAGATTAAAAATTGAGTAGATTGAAATGCTGTGGGTCAAGGAGATTGAAGGGTAAGGGATGGGATATATGAGTCCTTTCTTTTCTCTTTACTTGGTTTTCTGGAGATATGGAAATGTTCTAAAAATGGTCATGGTGAAGAATACACAACTATGTGATGATATTATGAACCATTGATTGTGTAATATAGATGAACTGAATGCATGTGGATATTTCTCAATAAAAAAAATTAACTTGGCAGACACTCTATTAGCCTTTTAATGTCCATTCATCCCGACCCAAATAATTGCTTTATTAAGCAGAGTAAAAACACAGGTCAATTGATTGTTAGGGTGGCATTCTTCCACTGAAAAAAGTTCAAAAACAAAGTGTATATTTTTAAAAGCTCCATTCACATATTCACCAGGCAAAGAAATTTTCCATGTATACCAAAAGGGCAAACAAAAAAGGACTCTTGCCACAAGACCAAACCAGAAGAACAAATGTTTAAATGTGCAAAAGGGCTGCTGTCAGCAGCTACAACCAAAAGAACAAAGATTCTAATCTAGATAAGGACTGCAAGTACCAGACCAAATAAAAGAAACCAAAGTTTCAATAGTCTTTTCCAGAAGACATCCAAAGAATGGCTATATCCCCAAACAAAGAGACAGAAGTTCATTGCCAATAGGGCTCACCAACAGGAACCTAGGTCACCAGGTATAAGACAGAGACACTAGGGGCAATAGCCAATAGATTTCTGTAAATCCATCAGTGGTGCTGAAGTTCATTTGGTGGCTTCCTCAGATTCTATTTAAAGCAATAGCAATGAAGTAATAGCAATTTAGGCTGCAAGACAACACAAGCATTTATTTGGGGTCTTAGAACTGCAACTCATGTATAAATAGATTAAGGTAGCAACACAAATTCTGTCCTGTCTTGGTACTTTCAGGCAAGCATTTTTGAAAGAAAATGGAAAAGATTACACTGATTGTGGCTAGTGGATATCTAGGGTGATTCAAATTCTTTGAGGTTAGAAAGTTTACTTAGTTCTCTGTCTTCTGTTCTATTTCTGGTGTCCAGATGTCCACAGGGCTTTGAGGAATATTGTTTCCTGGGGCTTTGCACACTTTGAAGGTTTCTGATAGCTGGCTGAGATTGGGATAAGAGTAACCTAAAGAATGAACTCTGAACTACATTTTCCTCTCCTAGCCATAGAATTATATTTTGCACAATTTTTATATAATTAAAGTATAAGTATGAATCCATGAAAGAATATTAATAATGTGCTTTAATGGTTCACTGAGTTTTAAATTCACAGTATCCACCAGTAATGATATCAAAATGGTTGATCAACCTTACATACATTAAAGAAGTCTATGGTCAAAGAAAATAAATATTCAGATGGTCCACCAGTGTAATGTGCTCTGCAACTGCAAAACCATCACCCACCATTTCTCAATTTGTTTCACCAGGGCTCCAAGCATGCTGATTTTACCAAAGCATTAAGAAATTCTTTGTTGAGTGGGTCATCAGAATCCTTGTGCAGCTTTGTAGTGGCTAACATAAGTACTGTAGGGATGACTGGAAGCTTCAGTAGAATTGGATTCCCACAATGGCAGAAGCCAGGTGGCAATGTGTAACTCTCAAAGACAAATAGGGACAATTATAAAGATAAACCATAAAGTCAACTTGGTAATCAATGTGTTTTCTTGTGCAGACATCTTTAGCAGTGGCTCATGGATCAAGTGGTACCCAAGGAGTTTTATAGACAGAAAACCAACTCATGTGTGAATTTTCCTGTGATGAAGAAAAATGCATTTTTATGTTATGTTTTATATGAAAACTAGCTTGTATCCTATGAGGGAATTATAACCACTGTATAATACTATAGCCTAAGCCCCTTTACATGCCCAGAACCCTTAACTGATATGGAAGTCATAATTCTTTGGTCAAGAAAAAATTCAACAACCTGTGGGGAAAGACCATAAGCCAATATGCATATTGTTTAATTTTCTCCAAGAACTCATTGGATATATTGCAGTCATTTTCCAAGGAAATACGCAATCCTTCCTTTTCAAACATTGTTCTATTGTGAAATATAACATGCATGCTGAAAAGTCATAAATTTCAAAGTACAGTTTAACAGGATATTGAGTGAGTTTCAAAGTATGGTATGGGTTACAGTTCCACAATTCCAGGTATTTCCTTCTAGCTTTATCAATATATTAGAGACTAAAAAAGAAATATCAATATAATGATTCAGTAGTCATAATCATTTGTTAAATTCTATCTTCGCTGTTACAAATCCTCCCTCTCATTTGATCCTTCTCACAATCTTCAGTAATATTTGGACAATGGCTTGCCTCATTTCTTCATTTTGAAAAGTGTTGTTGACATTAAGGGATAGGAAGATGCAACTAGTTGATGTTCTTGGAGAGAATTGTGCCACTCATCTCCAAGAGCTTTTTATTGTGAAATTTAACATATATATTAAAATCAATACATTTTGAAGTACACTTTAACAAGTATACACTGCACTTTTTGAAATTATTGTTTACTCTGATGTGTCACTAATTTCCACAGTTAGAAGAACACCACTGATATCCACACTCCTGATGTGGATTGAGTGGATCAATCTGTGGGTCCACAAGGAAAAGGTCAACAGGCTGCAGTTATTTACCTAAACTCAGAGAGTGTTTTGAGTGAATATGGACAGAATAAAACAGAATGTTTATACTAGATATCTTTATTTGATCCCTAGAATGAGGATAATTATTATCTGATGGTTCAAGTTGAATTCTTACAACATGCTCTTTTATGAAATACTTTGCCCAGATAATGAATAAAATGAATGCTGCATCCCCTGGGGAAGTGCAGAAGTTAATGATTTTTTCTAACACTTGATTGAATGAGAGAGCTGTACAGAATCAAGAATGGTAACTTGACATGTATTTGCACAATCCTCTTTAATTTAGTGAGCAGCTTTCTTGCTAGGGTGCTGATGGTATTAAGGTACAGGGGATAACTGGCATTGAAAATGTCCTAATGGTCATGTTTTATGTAGTGTTTGTAGATTTGTGTGGTCTGAAAGGAGTAAAAAGAAATAAAAATCTCCAAAACAATTGAATGCGATCAATGTAGTGCTACCTCTTTGATGTTACTAGCTTTTCTACATAAAATGAGAGACTGGCACTTGTAGTTACTCTTCAGAATCCATAGTTTAGATGTTCTAAACACTTTATGTTCACAATATGAACATATATCCACACATGCATATGCAGAAAGCTCTCACTAATCATGGTGAATATGAGAATGTACTCCTTTCTGTTTCCCCAGATACAACAGTTCATACTTTAATTGGCTTTATAAAAAATGGGCACATCTGTTGACATGGGTCAGTCAAATGGATTTTACTCATCAAGGATGATTTGATCACCTACACTGTAGAGTGTCCAAAAATCCTACAATGGGGACCACCATTGTGCATCTGCAATATCATCATTTTTCTGGAAGATTGGTAACACACTGGACTAATAGCTTGATTCAATTAAACTACTTCCTACTAATCCAGAACAGCAGTGGGAGAGATTTTCCTGTCAGAAATGGGCACATTTATTGAATGTGTTTGCTACATTAATCCATTTTATAGGTGACATTTTCCTGTCAGCATTTCTCTATACAGACTTTATAATACCTAATTCATCAGCTTTGTATGTCCTGAAATGTATACCAGATAGATTTGATGACAAAGGAATAACAACATGGCCTACTTCCCTTAGAGAATATTTGTTTTACTATCACCCCATCATCCAGAAGAAATAAATTTTGTGCAATTGTGCAATGACTACAGGAAGGCTACATGATGAGCTTTGAGGTATTCTCCAGGATATGTTGCAAATTTAAAAATGGCAGCCAATATATGAGGCCATATTTTCTTATCAAGAATGTACATCCCCAGAAACCGAGGGTTTGAAGATGAAAGTAGTGGTCAGTAACATGAATCCTGAAGACTTCCAAGTTCAGGGAATATATTTGACTAAGACATCTACAGGCTGAGCTCTAAAATCCATTTACACATTTGCACCAAGGTCATGCTTCCAAAAGATGACTGTTGGTCAATGTGAGCATGACTGGGGGACAAAGACAGAATTCTATTTTTTGACCCTGAATTCATCTTACCACTGAAGCTAACTCCTGACCTTATGACTAACTTTGCTGAACCGTCCATTGGTGGCACACTGGTCTAGAATGCTTTATTTGAGGATTTCTTCCTTCTCTCCTTCATTTAGGGGTCAGACTTGCATCTTGTTCTACTTGTCATATCTTGACATTTCTGTCTGTCACCCCAATTTGCCCTGCATGGAGAAAGGTGTTTCCCCTAATAAAATTCTTTCACATTTAATTACATCTTTATGGCTCTCATACAACCATGGTTTGAACTGTCTCTTCAGTATTTTATGAAATAGTTTACTAGAATTTTATTTCCTGCCACATTACCATTAAACTTAGAGGATTACACCATCTCTGCCCCCAAGGGAAGATTGCTTTTCCAAAGAACAGCATCAATATTCCAATCAATTGGAATCTGAGATGCCCCTGGCCATCTAGGTGTCTATTGGTCCTGAATCAACAGGGTCTCTCCACTGGGACTGGAGTGTAATTGATCCCAATCACCAGAGGGAAATTACTATGCACTGGAAAATGAGTAAAGGAAATCTCTGTTTGTAATCCAGGTATTTAGCAGTGTATCTCTTAGTATTCTCTTTGAATATTGTTTGAAAGGAAATGTATGACAACCCAATAAAATGGTGGCATTTCACAAGTTTGAGAAAGTTTAACAAGTACATAGGCCTATTCAACTGCAAGAATGGGAAAGGTGAAAAGCCCATAACCATGAAGAATGCAAGTATAAAATAATTTTATTTGCAATTTTGTAGTAGGTGTTTGTCATTTTGTATGTCTCAGTTATGTAGATATTTGTTACTTCATTTTATTGACTTTCATATAGACACAAAGCTGACTATGAATATAAGAACATTTTGAATATGTTTTTAGGGATGGCAAGAAGCCAATAATTGAAAAATGCCACTGGTTTGTGGTCTCTATGAATCGTGAAAGTTGATCGAGTGTCTATATTTTCTATTAGAGCACTTAATTTCAAGACATTTCTGTATGCACACACATAACAATTTTAGTTTATTTAATATTGAATTCATTAAAGTCATTTGTAAAGGACATATCTTTGCCTTTAGAGTTCAATTTTTTAATTTATAATTAAAGAAATTGCATTTCTTATCATTTATACTCTAATAATATAACAGAATATTTTTGCTTTTAAACGTTGGTTGATAAATGAACTATTCCAACACAGTGATTAAAAAACGTTTTTGGTAAATTAACACATATTCTAAAACAGCATGCCCTAAACTTTTCCTTTCTGCATGCTTTATGGTTGGGGTCACATTTCATTATTTTTCCATGTGACTATTCTGTTATTGTAGCACTATTTGTTGATTTTGCTTTTCATTCTCGGGAAGGGGAATTGCACAGGCAGGGAACCCTAGTCTCATGCAGAGCAGGCAAGAGCTCTACCACTGATCTACCCATGAAACCCCCATATTTTAATACATGTTTTAAAGGCAATATTTATTTTATGTCTTCCTAAGATTATTATTAGCTTTTCTTTATCTTCTAATTAGGGTTTTTATTTAGACATGATTTTACTAGGGTTATTATTTAGACATAATTCTAGAGTTGAGATAGCTTTTGAGATACAAAATAGTGTGACTATATGCACTTGGGCCTAGTTAAGTTTATTGTCTCTGAACAGATATTGATTTTTGTTTGTAAAATGGAGTTTGGTTGCTTCTCCTAAGAAGATAAAAATAGGAACACATGACCATCAGTTTAGCTTCATTTTTGTATTAAATCTCAGGGTTTACAATAATAGCACATCTTAATTAAAACTTTTTCAACTCATATTGATTTTTAACAGATGTTTCCTGTAATTTAAGTATTTTCCACTTTCATTTGGCTGGCATTAAATAACTGATATTCTGACACTGTAATTGTTGAATTAATATGCTTATACTTAAAAAAGCACATGGTTTATTTAGAACTTTAATATCAGGGGTGGGAATTATTGAGAGTTTATGTAATAGAAAAATTCTGAGCCAGCATAAGTAGCTTTCTTATTCAGAATATTTGTCTAAATCGAGAATTTTAGAATTCCTGTGCTTCTGTATTGCATTTTTGTTTAGTTTACAAAGTGTGAAAACAGACACTATATATCTCTGGGACTCACCTTCCAGGTTAAAGTGTCTAGACATCTGTGCTAACTGGTTCTCCTGGTTCTGTGTGGCATGTCTGCTTTTTCTGTGACTACAAGCCTAACTAACAAGCTCTTCCTTTTTTGTTACTGTTACATTGGTAGACATCAGTACATATTATATTTTATTAAAATAAATTATATAACCCTTGTCTTACATATAAAAACCAATCAAAATTACGTAGAACCTCTCCAATATGTCTCTTTGTTATCATTATCTGTTTGTATTCTCTATATAAACATTTTTTCTTTTGAACATGTACACATAGACTACATTTCTTCCTTTGTTTAACTTTGCCACAAATATTGTCCGCTTTATTATAATAATTGTGTTTTGATGCTCAGACTACCACAATTTGGATGACATAAATCCATAAACTGCCTCTAAAAAATAAGCCATAAACCTTTAGAGTGGTTCACATAAGTCAAACCTATTCGTTTTTATGAATTTTTCCTTAATTTAAGAATATGCGTAAGAGATAAAAACATTGTTGAGGGCGGGCCGCGGTGGCTCAGCGGGCAAAGTGCTTGCCTGCTATGCCGGAGGACCTCGGTTCGATTCCCGGCCCCAGCCCATGTAACAAAAACAAAAAAACAAAATACAATAAAACAAGAAAATGCTTAAAGATGTTTCCCTTTCTTCCTTACTTCCTTCCTTCTATCCTTCCTTCCTTCTCTCTGTCTTTCCTTTAAAAAAAAAAAAAAAAAAAAAAAAAAACATTGTTGATATCATGTCTTCTGAGTTTATATTACACCAAGTTCATCCGTAGATGTTACTGGATCTGTGTTCTAATACTCTGGGGGATGTAGTGCATAAAAAAGTAATTTAAAATTCTGTGAAAAGATAAGAAAGTGATGACTGTTGTCTAGTTTTCAATCCAGGAAAATATCAGCAATTAATGCATCAAATGTTCTTCTATTTTTCAGACATTATTACATGGATAAATACTTTGCTTCAGTCTGCTTAATTCTACTTACAATTAAGAGAAGGTACTGTTTTTTTACTTTGCTTTCAGAGTGGAGTTCTTTTACATTTTAGTTTTTTTGTTGTTTGTTTGCTTGCTTTTTATCAATACAAATATGGAATTAAATCCAATTTATTATGCTTCATATAAGTCTACTGTCTCATAGGTTGCTATTAATTTCTTATCTTATGCTTTTTACAAAATCATGTGCCAAGGTAGGAACCTCTGTAACTCCATAACCATCCTTGATCATGATGGGACTCAGTAGCAGCAATGCGAGAGATACAAATACCCTGATCAAAATTGTGCTGTATTTTCTTAAAGGTAGAGAAACAAGATTTATGCAAAGAGTGTATAGAGACCCTCTTTCACATTCTTCTTCATCAGACTGTAGATCATTGGGTTCTATATGGGGAGCACCACTGTGTAAAATATAGAAATTATTTTGTCCCTACCCAGAGAATAACTAGACCAGGGATGAGCATATGTGTAGAGAATAGAACCATAGTATATGGTGACAGAGGTCAGATGGGAGGAGCAGGTGGAGAAGGCTTTGAGGTAGTCCTGGGTGGAGCAGGTCCTCGAGATGATGATGATGAAGAGGTAGGTGGCCAGTATGAACAGAGGGGGGACAATGACATTGGAGGCCAGCAGGAAGAACAGCACAGCCTGGTAACCATGCTTCCTGCCACAAGCAAGCATTACCAAGGGAAGAAAATCACAGAAAAAGTCATCAATGATGTTGTCCCCGCAGAATTCCAAAGCAAAAGTTCTTTTTGTGTTGACAGCAGAGTTAGTAAACCTACCAAGATATGAAGCAGCACCAAAAATGCACATAGCTTTATGGACATTACCTTAGAATAAAGAAGTGGCTTTGAGTTGGCTACATAGCAGTCATAAGCCATAGCAGCCAATGGGAAACAGTTGTTGTAGACCAGCCCAGCGGAGAAGAGAAACTGTGTTACACAGCTAACAAAGGAGATGCTCTTGTCTTCAGAGATGCAGATCACTAGAATCTTTGGGGTGTAGACAGAGGAATGCCAGATATCCAGGAAACCCAGATTTCCAGTGAACAAATACATGGGTGTGTGGAGCCAGGAGTCATTGCAGATCAACACAATGAGAGTGGTTTTTCCCACCACAATCACAGAGTAAACTCTAAGGAACACCCCAAACAGAACCAACTGCATCACGGGATCTGTGGTCAAGCCCACCAGTATGAAGTGAGTCATGGTGCGGTTGCCCCTCTCCATGGCTACAAGGAATCTCACCTAAGAGAGGGAATAATGAGTGTTCATAATGAATCGTGGTGCTGCACATACTGAACACACACTAAATTCTAGAAGTTCCAAATGAATTGATCAATACATATATACATTTTAGATTTTTTTTTAATTTGGAGAAGGCAATAATTTACAAATACATATTCATATTTCAAGTTCCTAATTTGTTAGTTGCTTTTTTTCTTCTAGAAATGACTGTTTAACTAAATGAAAGAGAGGCTTATCATTCCTGTTTTCTTGTATTGCTGTTTTATTCCTCATCTTGATTTGCTTTTGGGCTAAATGTATGATTTCTGAATTAAAATGTGACATGTTTTTTCCTAAAATAGAGGGTTACATACATATATTTAATACATCTTTTAAAAAAAGAGGTATCTTCTTGTGATGAACACCTATCATGGAAAACTATGCACTGATTGGATTCATATGTCATAATAATATCTACAGATATATAAAATACCAGGATATCACAAGGAAAAAAGATGTTAGAAGACTATCTGATGTAGAGTCGCTGGTGGTTGGTTAGCTGATGGCTGGAGGTAAGCAGCCATACTGAGTCACTCACACAGACACAGAGCACACAGCGCATGACTCAGGAGAAAACCCTCAGAGGAAAATGGAAGGCATCTCCTTTATTCAGGAAGTGCACAGGCTTATATAGGCTGGGAAGCATGCAGGAACACGTGTCAGGCTGGGATTGGTGGTTGTTCTTGCTAGGCTGGAGGGCAGATTACTGGGATTGGTCACCATTGTTGCTAGGGTGGAGGGAAGATTTCAGGTTAGCCATTTTGTGTTGCCTTGCATCAGCCATGGCAGCCATGTTAGCGATGTTTTATGGCTTCTCCAACAATTCCTCCTTTTTTGTTTTTTAGCTTTCCAGGTAACTGTGCTTGTCTTAGGTTTCCTCCTCCAGAGGCCTTACCCATCTTTGGCTACCAGCTAAGCCACTGAAAGTGAGGGGCAGCAGCGCCTGTCTTAGGTTGCCTCCCCAGGAGGTCTTACCCATCACTGGCTGCCTGCTGATCTGATCATCACACAGGAGGGCTGAGATGTGCAACTTAGGCTGGCTAGTATGGAGACTGTGGAGATGCAGTCGATGCAACTTTATGACACAGCCAAAGCCCAGACAAAGGGAGTGCTTGTGGGAGGGGGTAGGCCAAAACCCACCAGTATTCAGGAGGGTGATGGGGGCCTCAAGGAGCCCGAGGACCTCCTTGGGATTCAGGGGTACACAGCAGCTGATGGGAAAACAGGTGGGAAGGGTGCACAGGGTGTTGTTAATGGCAGCTCACAATACAAATCTTCAACATATTTCTCCAGTGCTTAATGTCCTCTCGGCCACATCTGCAATAAGTCTTAAACAAATGGTTTAGCAACAGGCCTTTAATCTAGGGGGCTTTTCATACTTTGGTTGCAGCATCATCACTAGGGGAAGGAACAGGTTGGTATTGCTGCATATGAACCATAAGGTGGAGAGCATTAACTCATGCTTTAATGAAAGCTAGGAGGCACTTAATTACACATGGGCCTATAGATATCAAGAGAAGGAGGATGAAAAGGGGTCCCAGAATAGAAGAGATTAGGGTGGTTAGCCATGGGGATTTATAGAATAATCGTTGGTACCAGTTCTCTTGGGCGTCCCACTCACACTTATAGGTCACAAGTCCTTCCCTGAGTTTGGTCATGGACTCCTTAATTACACCAGAATGGTCAGCATAAAAACAACATTCCTCACCTAAAGTGGCACAGATCCCTCCTTGCTTAAGGAAAAGCAGGTCTAAGCCTCTCCTGTTTTGGAGAATGACTTCTGATAGGGTCGTAAGGGATTTTTTGAGGTGGGTGATGGAGCTTTCAATGCAGGTAAGGTGTTCGTCCACCACAGCTATTAAGCTGGAGAGGCCTTGTTGTTGGAGGGTGATGGAGGCTACGCCAGTGCCTAGGCCAGCTATGCTGAAAAGAGAGGCAAGAGTAACAGCTGTGATGAGTTCTCTTTTTTCTCTTAACATGGTTGGAATTTGCGCATCCCAGTATTGGTAAAGGTCTTCTTATTTATGAAAGAGGACATGGGGCAACACAGTCACTAAGACACACAGTTCTCCTGTTTCCATGAGGGCCTTTTTCACTATGCACTGTCTGTGAAGATGTTTAACGAAGAGTTTTGGTGGTGAAGGAAAACCAAGAGGAGGATATAAAGCTCCCCCTGCTGTATGAGCCAGAGTGTGGGTGTACCTCAACAGTATTTGGAGTACTGGCTTGCATAAGAACAATAGAGCTGTGAGTCCTGTTTGCATCTGTAAACACAAGGGGGACGTTGGGGATGGGCTTGGAGGTGGGAAATGTGTGTGAGCTGAGGATAAAGAGAAGGGTCATGGATGTGATGAGTTTGTGTTTGGGCAGGTGATTGTCTATTTTCCCTGTGTAGCCAGCAAGGAGAATTTGCATGTTGAGGTCGGATTGGCAAATGTGATTAATTTGTCCCACAGTAAAGGGGAGAACTAATGTATCGGGCTCTAAGCCAAACATACAGACAGCAGTGGTCTGAAGTTTTCTCCCAAGAATACAGACTGCGTCCCGGTACGGAATGATCTTTCCCAGAGAAGTGAGTGCCAAATGCACCCAGAAAAACAGCCTATCTTGGTAAAGGAGACCTGTAAGTGTCCCTGGGATATTGATAACTAGGGCTAAGAGAGGGCACTCTGGTTGGAATTGGGCAAGGCTCATGGCCTTGATTTTGTTGTTTATAAGGGATATGCACATTTGTGCGGGGTCACTAAGAGTAAGGTAGCTGGAGGGGTTGAAATCTCCCTCTAGAAGTTCAAACAGGGACCTAGGTTCATGATTGGTGATATTTGGGTGGGGGCACAGCCAATTAATGTCCCCACAGATGCATTGGAGCTCATTAAGTGTGCATCAGTCTGGGAGGCCCAGCCTAGGGGAAGCGGGTGTAATCTCGTCAGTGATGGTGTAGCCCAGGAATGTGAAGGGGGGACAATGTTGAATTTTGTCATGTGTAATGGCAAGCTGTAGTTTGAAATTATCAAATAAAGCTGTAAGACAGTCCGATAAATGACTCGGGTCTTGGTGGGCCAAAAGTATATCATCCATGTAATGCACCACCTGACGGTATGAAAGAAGCAGGTTAGTAGCGACCGAGACATAAATCTGACACATTGCCAGGCTGTTTTTCATTCCCTGAGGAAGGACCTTCCATTGGAAGCTCTGATGAGGAGTGGCATTGTTAATTGTAGGGACTGAAAAAGCAAAATAAGGGTGGTCCCCTTCATGGAGAGGAATAGAAAAGAAACAGTCCTTGATGTCAACGACAATGATATGGTAGCTGTGTGTAATGGCTGAAGGATGGGGGAGTCCTGGCTGTGGGGATCCGATTTTTTCCATCTGGGTGTTAATATTACAGAGGTCATGGATGAAACACCATTTGCCAGTTTTCTTTTTGATTACAAAGACTAGCGAATTGTGAGGACTGATGGACAGCTCAATGTGTCCAAGGGAAAGCTGTTCCTGGACAAGGGAGTGCAGGCTGGAAAGTTTTTCTCGAGGCAGTAGCCACTTCTCCATCCAAATAGTGGTGGTTGTTAGCCACCGTAACTTGATGGGTGCTGGCTTGGTGACTGAAAATTGGGGCGGATGAGCAGCAGCCTCTATGTTTGGGGGTGGACTGCAGGGTGGGATGTAAGAACAGCATTAAGCTTTGGGAGGACGTCCCGGCCCCAAAGTGGGTAAGTTAGACTGGGAAGAACCAGAGGGGTAAATGTGCCTGTGGTTCCATTGGGGTCCACCCAGATTAGGGGGCTCACGAGCTGTTGGGCAGGTTTGAGGCCTCCAACACCTTGCACTAAGGGTCCCGACTTAAGTTTCCATGAGGGATCGAGATCTTGGGGCCAAAGGACGGAAATGTCGGCCCCTGTGTCCAGTTGACCAGTAATAGCTTTGCCCTGAACTGTTAGTGTCAGAAAGGCCTTGCTTTGTGTGATGGGAATAACCCAGAGAACTGTGGGGGAGTGCTCCTCTCTTGGGGGTGGCGCTGAGAGGTGCCCCAAGATTAGTTTAATGGTGGCAACAGGCAACCCTGAATGTCAGAGATAGCCCTGCAGTCCTTTTTCCAATGGAATCCATGTTTACATCGGGGACACACAGAGTACAGGGGGCGGGTTTGTAGGATGAGTTGGAGGGGAGTGTTAAAGGTACACTTGTGAGCGTAGTGGCCGGGCTGATGGCATCGACAACAGGAAGGTGTTCTATAAGGGTGGTGGCAAGAATGGAGTCACCATCTTGAGCAGCGGCTGCAGCAGCGGAGGCAGCGCAAGCAGCAATCCCTGCAGGGGAGGAGGAAGAGATGTCCCTACAGGCCAGGACCCAACTGTCCAGCTCTTGATTGCGAATGGGGGTGATAGCTTGTCTGCAGGGAGCATTCACCCCTTCCCAAAGGAGTTCCTTGAGAAGGGTATCAGTGGCGGGGCCTGCTGACACCTTACAATGTACAGTATCTTTAACATGGCTGAAAAAAGTGGAAAAGGGTTCGTCTGGACCTTGTAAGAGTCCAGCTAATGGAATGGGTTTACCCTGTGAGTTGAGCCTCTGGAAGGCAGACCTAGCAATATTACAGACCTACTCAAAGAGGAGAGGGGGGCAGGAGGCTTGCACCGAAGGAAGAGACCACTGTCCTGTGCCCTTAAGGGCATCAGGGGGAAATTTGGTGTGACCATTGGTGAGATTCCGGACACCAGTTCGATCGGCTTCATCATTATACAACGCATTCCAGGTAACGAAGTGTCCTGACTTGAGAATAGCATGGGCAAGGTTTTTCCAATCTCCTGGGCAGTTGTATTCATAGGAAAGATTCCCAAGAAGCATCTGAACATAAGGGCTATGGAGACCATCCTCCTGGACGGCTTTGCGAAGGTTAGAGATGATCTTGTGATCGTACAGGTACCAGGAGAAAGGAAGGGAAGACGTGGGATGAAGATTAAGGGGAAACAGGTGAGGGCATGGTGAGGCTGCGAGGGGGGGGGAGGAAGGGCATGTACAGTGGGAAGGGGGAGGGGCCACAGGAAGCAGAAGCGTGGGTGGAAACAGGGAGGGGGGCAGGCTGCTGGCGGCAAGGGAAGGGAAGGAGGAGGGGGCACAACAGGAGGGGAGGGGTGGAGGCAGGGCCGGCAGGCTGTGGGGTGGGGCTGATTGGCTCAGGGGAGTGGAGAGTGGAAGGGGGAAGGGGGCAGGGGTTGTCAACAGAGGCAGCATCAAGGGATGGAGTATTAGTAGGGGGAAGAGGAGGTAGAGGGGGAGGGGAATAAGGAGGAGGTAGGACATCGAAAGAGAGGGAGCAGGTTGCAGCAGCCTAGAGGGCTTAGGAGGAGTGGGGGGAGGGGCATCCATGGTGGTGGCGGCTGCAGGGGTGAGGGTAAGGAAGGATATATCAAAGCTATCGTGGAGGAGGAGAATGGCTTGTATGGAGGTGGGGAATGCTTGGGTTTGGAAAGTGTTGTTTCCTGTTTGAATGGAGCTCGAAGGATATTAAGGAATGATGAGAAAGAAAGAAAGGAAGAAGGAGAGAAAGAAAGATACAGACAGGCTCAGGGGGTCTGAAGCTTGAGTTTACTTCAGACAGACTTCAGACAATTTTATTCTTAACCAGATCCTGGTTATATACCACAGGATGACTATAGGCATGCATGCATTTGACGGAACAAAGTTCTTATCTTTCAGTGTTCTTCCTTCGTACTTAAAATAACCATTTGGGGTAAACAAACATTCTCTTCCTCCTAGACTGTCTTAATAAATCAGATAACATACAGCAGCTTACTGCCACCACCACCCTAATGCCACCTACTCCCAAGTAGTTCCGCAGGTCTTATGCTAATCCTATCTCCTACAGGAAAGGGAAAGCTCAGGTTCAGAAGCAGGCAGAAGTTCAAGCACGGAGGTGGAGGGTGGGGAGGTTGAAGCCGGCATGGCAGGCAAAAGGGAAAGTGCTTCAGAAGGGTCTCCTGTGAGGCATGCATATATTGCTAGGAGGGTGGGAACGAGACTTAGGGGAAAAGTTTTTCCCTTGTGTTCCTCAACAGCACGAACGTGCTGAAGGAGTTTGTACCAAGTATTCGGGTCCCATATTGAGGCAGTTTCGAGCCAGGGGTTAGACAGCATAAGGACTTCCCAGTACTCGTGCAAGGTTTTTTCAGAGATTTTAACCCACCTCACCGCCAATAAGGCATGGATAGCTCGAGCCTGAGGCGCAAAATCAAAGGAAGGAGTATTGCCCATGATAGGGAGAATTTAGAAGGGGCAGTGTACACAAAGAAACCGCTGAGGGGGCCACTTACCGAGATGGGTGGCTGTCACTGAGAACCACCGAAGGGGGCAACTATCATGGAGAATCGCCGAAGGGGGCAGCTCTCACGGAGAACCACCAAAGGGGGCGGCTCTCATGGAGAACCGCCGAAGGGGGTGGTGGCCCCACGTTGGGCACCACTTGTAGAGTTGCTGGTGGCAGGTTAGCTGATGGCTGGGGATAAGCGGCCATACTGAGTCACTCACACAGACACAAAGCACACCGCACATGACTCAGGAGACAACCTCAGAGGAAAATAGAAGGTATCTCCTTTATTCAGGAAGTGCACAGGCTTATATAGGCTGGGAAACATGCAGGGACACCTGTCGTACTGGGATTGGTGGTCATTGTTGCTAGGCTGGAGGGCAGATTACCGGGATTGGTCACCATTGTTGCTAAGGTGGGGGGCGGATTTCAGGTTAGCCATTTTGGGTTGTCTTGCATTAGCCATAGCAGCCATGTTAGCAATATTTTATGGCTTCTCAAACGATAGTGATATTTTATGGCTTCTCCTATAATCTGATATGAGATATTTAAAATGTATATACAGAAGTAGAAATTCATTGATGTCATTATACAAAACATCGGATAAAATGTCTTTTACCCATATTCAAAAATCAACACATAATACATAAAAATAGTAAAAGAGGGCAGGCCACAGTCACTCAGCAGGCAGAGTTCTTGCTGCCATACCAGAGATCTGTGTTCGCTTCCTGGCACCTGCCCATGAGAAAAAAAGAAAAATAATAATAATTAAAAAAATAATAATAATAAAATTGAAGAGCTACTTCTATTGTTAAGTGAATTTGGGTTTAGCTCTAGAATATTATATGCTATTTTCTTTTTTATGATTTTTATGTTTTATTGTTAAGCGTTTTTACATAATAAAAATTAAACAAAAATAAATGCATTAGAAAATGACTACATGATTCAGAATTTCATCAAAAACAGAAATGTGCCCATTGTTTTCAGAATTCACTTCAAATGCAAGTAAAATAATCCAATAATCTGTGTATTCTCTTCAAACATAAAATATTCTGTAATGTGTAACTAAAATATTTAATGTACATAGTAATATACGTACAAAATGCACAATGACAGCCAACTTATGGGATGATTACAATCATGCTACCTGCTTACCAACGTTTCATTTTGTAGCTAAATAAACATAAATCCCACTGAATATGCTTATTACCCTTTGTAGGCCCATTTACCTGTGACCTAGGAAAATACTGTTTATAATATACTCTCATTGCTAGTATTTAATTTGATTTTATCTGAGCAAAACCTAGAAGAATGGGACATTGCTGTAATCAAGTTTTTTCTCCTAAAACCCTCTAAACATGGCCTTATCAGTGTCCAGTGAACATCATGTAGATTAATCCAATAATCAAATTTCATCCTCATCAGATTTTTTTCTATCTGCAGCATTTGAAACAGTATATCACTCTCTCTTGCTGGAAATACTCCATACACTTCGTTTTCAGTTCACCATGCTTGCTTGCTTTCTTTCTACTCCTTTTGCTGCTTGTTCTCAGCACTACTGCCTCAGCCTCTGAATTTTGAAGTGCCCCCAAACCAACACTTTAACATCTTTCCTTCTCCATCTATATTTACTCCCAGGTGGTCCCATCAGGTCTGATAGCTTTAATTGTTCTGCATTTCTAAATGAGCTTTATTTTATATCTGCTAACCATTTCCCTCCTCTGAACTACACACCCATGCATCCATATGACCATTTAACACCTCTTACTGGATGTCTACTGGGCATTTTAAGCAAAATTGAGTTCCTGAAAAACTTTCCCAGTCTTGGTTCTCACTCCAACATCCCTTTCCAGCAAATGGCTTTAATCCAGTCTAGAGGAAATCATGCAATAGTATTCAATATCTATCCTCTTGATCTTTCACACCATATCCAATTAATTGGCAAAACTGTAATCTCTATCTTTAAAATATATTAGAATCTGATCATTTTTCTCAACTCCAGAGTTTCCACCCCAGACTAAGCCATTATCTTCTGACATTTTTATTTTTGCAAAAGCTTCTGAATGGATTCCCATTTTTCTCATCAGCTCAGTTGACTCAGTTTTCAACAGGGAGCCAGAACAACTTTGTTAAAATGTCATTTAATACTTGTTACCCCCTCTCAACTCTCCAATGACTTCTTGAGTTAGCCAAAGCCAAAATTATCACAAAGGTGTCTAAGCTCCATAAACCTTTCCTTCGTCTCTCTGCTCCTGACCCCCACCTTTCTCCCCTTAGCTGCTTGCTATGCTCCAGACATAGTTCCCCTCCATTCTATTCCTTAGGTGTGAAATGCAGCTTGATGGCTTTTGCAGTTGGTCCTCTGTACTTCAGGAATGTTCATCCAAGGCATCCTCATAATCAGCTTCTTTACTAGTCAAGTTTCAGATATGCAAGATTTTACTTCTTTTATTCTCTGCCTTTTCTATTGCAATGTAGTTCACTTCTTGACATTTCTTACTACTATTTTCTCCAGTACAGCTGATTTTGTTATATTGCAAACATCTCATTTCTGTATATAACTTTTTTTTCTTTCACCTTCACTAGAATGGGTTTTTCCTCATGTGATTTTGATGGGGAAAATATAAGTGCATTTTTATTGCTTGTTTATTTGTAGATTTATTACAAAGTCACTTAGACTGCCTATTTTAAATGAATAAGTACAAAATGAGAAATATTTTATGGATGGGCAACATCTTTGAAAGCGTGGAATTCAAGATAACTAAAAGGGGTTACCTTTGGGAAATAGTTATGAATACCTGGACCCAATCACAGTCTTGATCCTATCTGATTCTAATATTCTCTGATTTTCTTAATTATTCCAGAATTTCATCAATTTTAAAAATCATTGCAAAGGATGTTCAACACTTTGACTCAGGTGCTGGCTTAGTATTTCCTATGCAACATTTCATTTCTTTCCTCAAATACTTACCATAAGTAGGTTTAAAGTCAATAACAATAATTTTTAGATGATAAAATTAATATGAATTTAGGAATTACACAGTTAGTAAGTGGTGTTTTCTCCACTAAGTCATCTTTTTCTTACATGATATCAAGTTACTACTGAATTGCATGGTTCCCTTACTTTCTGAATATAATTCCTTAATTCAAAACAAATATGATAATGCAGAGGATTCAGATGTTATCCTTAGATGGGCACCTTATATATACCAGTCAGAAAAATGTTTCCAATAATGTTCAAAGCATCTGCTGAATGATTCCTGCAATCTTACCTTTGCAACCAGTGCTGATTATGAGCACAGAAACATTCCATTACACCCTCACCAGTATCAGGAAACTTACCTGTAACTTTTATTGTCTTAACCCATGAAAGATGCCCACTGGGGATCTGGGAAACTTATAACTGCTCCTTCTCCCCTGTGTACTTGATTCTCTAAGGACCTCAGGGATTCAAGCATGGAAAGATTCTGCAAAGGCAATTAAACCTGGGTTGACTCATTTCTGAGAATCTTGCTCAAAGCAAATGAAGGGAATTTTTTTAAAAGATGATTATGATATATTGATAATCTACCATTTAGAAAATATCTTCCTAGAACATTATTTAATTGTCAAATAACTCTATGAAATATATCTCACAGTTCCTATACAGACAAAAACATATTCAGGTGCAGTCAATGACTTTGTTCAAGGTAAACTCAAGACTTCCATACAGTTAAGATTATAAGCTGAGATAACCAAGTTGTAAAATTGAAGTTGTATCCTGTTTACTATGCAAAATTTAGAGATACATATGCTTGACTATCTATCCCGCTATGACTATATTGCTTTTGATATAGTTGTAAACTACTTATCCTCAGTATAAATACAGATAGATTTTGTAGAAACATGTGCCCTCACTCTGCATAGGATTACCTGATTCAGAAGTGAAAAGAATGGTTTCATATTGACTAAAGTAACTAAAAGATTGTTTGTTTATCCCTTATATGTGTCCATGATACATACTGAGCACTTAGTACATGCCAGACACTCTTCTAACTGGTTCAGAATTTTCATCTCATTTCAGCATTCACAATAATCTGGTGAAGTAAAGGTAATTATCATTCCCATCTACAGATGAGTTATCTGAGAAACAGAAAGTGTTGTACATATAAAAGAGTCAAATATGTAGGCTGACAAAGCCAAAGTTCAAAACCATTTTCCTGGTATGTTTAACCTGTCTCCAAAACCACAACTCTATTCAACATTAACTGTGCCCTAGACTCTCTGCCAGGCACCATAGACATGGGGTTGATCTTAGGCAAGGGCATAATTTGTAGAATGAAGACAAATCTTGCTAACAAATAAGCACAAACGATCATGATCAAATTGTTATGTTCAACACGTCATATGCCATGGATAGTAAGTGCTCCGAGTGTCTTGGCTGCACTGCTCAAGCAACAGTCTGAGAATAAGGGGCTTAGACAAAGTGATGGAGATCCAAGCCAAAGTGGATGAACTGAAAGGAATCATGGCCAGAAGCCATGGCTGAAAGACTGGAGTTATTGGTAGTCCAAACAATAAATCTTGTTGATCCTTCTGTCACCCTCAAAATGATGCCAAAAGCCATGAGTATAAAGAATCTCACACTTACAATCATCAACAATGTGTTGATTTGGTGTTGCTCTATATCATTGTGTCACCTTTCTGGGGTGGATTTATGCAGTCAAGCTGTGTGAGGAAATAAGAAAGAAAATTATTTGTCAAGGATATGAGAGAGTAAGGAGTTGAAAGCAATCCATGTGACACAAATCTTTCATTACAAACAGTATCTGCCTCTTCTCACTTTCTTTTTCTTAAGGAACCTTCTTCTATGCCTCCAGATTTATATTTTGCCTTTCAACCAGTTGGTTCCAGTGCACTTGAGATTGAACCATTTATTGCAGCTGTAGCCTTGAAAAGGTGTTTTCTTGTATCACTGATCTAACTAATGTCTGCTTAAGGAAACATTTTGGGTTTTAATTGCACAACGCTGTCACCGAAGTGGAAATTACCAGTTTATAAGCTGCGTACTAACCCTAAGGAAATTTGTATGAGAATGCAAAAGGTTTCAAGAGACAGTCCTGCTTTTATCTTACCATAATGTCTTTTGTTATTGAAGAGTTATAGGTGCTTCAAAACAATATAAATGGACAATATTTGTTATTTTGAGAATTGTAATCTAATTGTTGGCGCTGCTTGATTTTAGGAGGCTAACAGATTAAGTATTAGAAATTCTCTATTTCAGTCAGATGGGGAATATTTTTCTAGTCCCTTAGAAGCACACACAATTTTCCTTGTTCTCCTAGTGTTTACTCTTGAGAGCGAAGTTCAATGTGCTGATTGTTCACCGTAGAGTTAATAGCTTGATACCCTAATTCTGCATTACAATTGATTTGAGAAGAGGATTGAATAGAAGATAATAGAATAGATAGCAGAGGAGGTGGATAGGGAAATTGCTCTATCCCACCAAATATAAAGTCAAGAACTACATTGTATGTGCTAGCATTTTAGTTGTATATGGAGAGGGACTGTGGGGAATGTTTTCCATTCTGGGCAAAACCCAAAATGAACAGAGTCAACAGTCAAATCCTGGGTTTGGATTTCACTATTGTTGAGTAAAATTTTGAGCATCCTTTGTAGGCTAAACAATTATTTAATATCCCTAGTTTTGGAGAATCCTTTTGTGAAACTTGAGAGTAGACAGTATGATGTATAGAACCAATACATAAAAAAGCGTAGCATTCATTTAATTGCAGTAAGAAAACTGGACTAAAATCATACTGCTTAGGCCACTCCACCACCTGTTATCTAATATGTATCTTTGATGTGCATCTGAAAGGAAGATATCTGATGCCCTCAATCTAATGATATTTATTTACCAATAAGGTCTTCTAAACAGGAAATATATTATATTTGATTATTTTCCAAAAGAAAGAATGGAAAAAATGTTGAACCTAGTCACCTGTTTGGACTAGTCATTTTCCAATAAATGTGTCTTCTGTAATCTGGTCCACAGTTCCAGTTCTTCCATCTAAACCTCTTGATTATTGCAGCCTAATTCATTTATTTTAAGTATATCTTAGGCCCAGTAGAACTCTTTTCAAGTTGGTCATGCATGGAACAAACATTTTTCTGGTCCTCTATATCAAAACAAATGCCTTTTAATTGCATCAACATTTCCCATTAGAAAACATGGCTGCTCTAGACAAAAATTTAGTGCTTCTGAATAATAGTTTCCAAATAGCTTTAATCCAAAGAAAAAGGCTTAAAACTTATTTCCCTTTCATAAACACACCTGGATAAAATTAATTTTCAAGTTGTATGGATCAATTACTTAACTGTTCTTTTGCCTGCTTATTTATATAGCTTAATAGATTATTTCCATGTTATTTTAATCATCCTGAAGTCTCAGAAATAAATAAAATAAGACAAGAAACCATTGGAATATGTGGTGACACCTATTTGCTTTTATCTTTGTAAGCTGTCTACTAAGTAGTACAGTAGTAGTGGAGTGTATTTAAGAATCAATGTAGCAGAAATAGAGCTGTAGCTTTTGGAGAAACTGTTGCCTCTTTGCTTGGAACATAGACTATAAAATTGTTGCTATTTTGAGATGGTTGAAAGAAAAGCCATTTACTTCCAATTGACAGTTTGTAAATGGAATATATGTATAATAGTATAATCTGTGAAAGAGAAAATGGGAATAATACAAATGTTTTGGGAATCGTAAGATTTATATGTTTTAAGTTACTTGCATTGAATCATGTCATTCACAGGCGAGAAGGGTTGGTAAACTGAGAAATTTCAATTCCAAAGATAATACACTATTTATTTTTTTGGGAGAGAAAATGAATTAGGAAGCTATGAGGAAATGTTATAATGTAAAATGGAAATTGAAACAAGCTTATTACTCTTTTCCTTATTCTTATATTTTGGCTTTCATTAATATAAAGATCATAGATTTCCTTAGGTACATGAGAGAAGAAACACATTTACTTTACTTTGAGTCTCCAGCAATGCTTTCTCTGTCCCCCCAAATTAAGGAATCAAAGGCTGTAAGAGAGAAACAAAATATATGAGAAATGATGGATGGATAGATAGATTGCAAGATGCTTTAAGCCTAAGGAAAAATTCTAAATGACAGTCTCTACTGGGTGATGAAGTGATTTATAATGAACAAAGTTTTATGAATTTATATCTCTTTGCCTATTTAGTTTTATATATGACAGATTTATAATTTAAAATGTAGACTATTTCAATGTGGTGCATATTTCCTGAACATAACAGCATTTGAGAACATAAAACTTGAAGTTGCACCAATCTAAAAGTTCCTATTATTGATTTTCAAGGATAGATAAAAGTTTGCTGAAGGAAAAATATGGAAAGATCGCCAGGCCAGGGCAAAAAAAGCATATGGGAAGGACAGAATTTTGAACCATGTGATATACTCTAGAATATTTAAGAAGTAAAATTTGAAAAAAATCCTATAACCAGATGCAATTAATATTTACATTTTGACAGAGCCAGAGAGAGTGCATTTTAAGATAATACTATGTATTTCATCATATCCTCAATAATATATCATACCTGAACTGCAAATCAATTGTAATTGTGTCTTTGGAGACCAAGATAACTTTTTTCTGGGATGCTATATGAAAGGAGTCTCAAAGGGCTGTTGTGGAAATACATACATCATATCCAGCAAAGGCAATCCAAAGCATCAGAGGAGGGGAAAAGAATAACATTTCAGGAAATACCCTTACTGACCAAGGGTAAGTACATAAGATCAGGGGCAGCTAAACATTTGGTTTCTCTGTGCCATCAGCTATAATTAAGAATATAGCTGCACTGTCTGGCCTGGTTCTCAAATGATCACTTCTATGTTGCAGATCACACACACAGACACACACACACACACAAACCCAAGCACTCACACATCACATACTGGCACATGTACATTCAAACACTCATACACTGCCTTAAAGACAGCGTGCCATCCAATGTTATATCAGTCTTGTGGCTACACTTGATTCATCCTATATTCACTCACCTGGTGAAGAAACCTACGGGACAAAGAATGTACATGCTCATTTCTCAGTACTGATTTATATTTACCACAGAATTTTGTGTGCTCCCAGGGAAGGAAGCAAGATGCAAGGCTACTACAGGGGAAGACACATTTTATAACCCATTCATGTCTGATATTTTCCATGCTTTTTATTTCACATTTATGTATTAATTGAATTTATTTCTAATTCAAAGCAGATCTGAAGTCTTGGGAATGAGTCCTCTCTTTTATTTATTCTTCCTTCTTACAAGTCTTATGGTACATGAAAGAGTGAATCCTTCTTTGATATAAATGCAACTACCCATTTATTCATCTTAAAAATATTTATAGAGTGTTCATTAGTTATGAGGAACTATAATGAGGATGCAACATTAAAAGAAACAGTCAAATTGCTCTGCTCTTATGATTTTGTATTCAGGAGGGAGAAAAAATAATCAACTTAACAGGAGTTCAAAGAAGACAATACAAATGAGGGAAAATGGATCAGTCTGAACAGAGTGATAAGGAGAAGTGAATGTCAGCATGAAAATTAAAATAGAAGATTAAAGGGGTACAAAGTTAGTTCAGAGGTCAAAATGCCCACCTTTCATGTGGGAGACCAGGGTTCGAGTCCCGGACCATGTATCCCCACCAAAAAAAAAGATAGATGATTAAAGATGGGATTAATTGAGAAAATGACATTTGAAAAGGACTTACATTAGGTGTGGTCATGCCACATAATCCTTTCAGGGAATAGTGATCAAGCAGAGAGAAGTAGTTCAATATCCTGATATTGGGGCATGGTTGGAATTTTTCAGAAACAGTAAGATTGCCAGCAATTCTAGAAGGGAGTGAATGTTTGGGCAAATATTAGGAAATGAAAACACTTATTAAAGAAAGTCAAAGATACACAAGAAATTTAGGATATTGTGTGGAATTTAACTTTAGAGGAAAATAAGAGCACTTACAGGGTATAGGAGTGACATGAATTGACTTTTTTGTATGCTATATGACAGGGGTCACATTTGATTTTTTTTTCTATCTGGTTATCCCATTATTACAGTCCAACTTGTTCATTTTGCTTGTTTGTTTGCTGGTTTGTTTAGGGAAGTGCATGGGTGGGAAATTGAACCCAGGTCTCCTGCATGGCAGGTGAGAATTCTACCACTGAAATACCCTTGCACCCCCATGACCTGACTTTTTAATTAAAGACCTACAGGCTATAGATAGTAAAGGGTAGAGATATGGAGCAGTTCAAAGATTATAGGAATATGCTTGGCAAAAATAATGGTGTTTGGACAAAGTGGTAGTAGTGGAGGTGGTGAGAAATAGTCAGATTAAGGATAAATCATGAAGGTGAGGACCCCAGGATTTCCTCGAAGTTTGAAGAGCATATGGAAGGGAAAGTGAATAAGATAATGCCAAATTTTTGACTTGGGAAACTGAAAACGTGGAATTTTATTAACTGATCTGAGGAATGAGCAGATCAATTTTTGGAAGTGATATGTAGGAATTCTGTTTTAAACATGCCAGCTTTGACATATTTATTATTCATCTCTTGTAATCATAGGATGCTGACATTGGAAAGAAAACTCGGTATCTTCTAGTTGTGAAGTTTTTAATACAAATTTGATAACCAGAAATTCCATGGATGGATTTCTCGTAACTTGTAATCTCTCTAAAATTTTGTGTGTTTATACAAATTGACATTTTGATATTTGCCTTTACTAGTTTCTTAAAGAGGTCCATGATTGCAAAATATTAAGCAATTAACACAGTTAAGGAACAGGGGTAAACAATACATGAGCTCAAAAAACTGAATTTTAGGGAAACATCTATAAAAATAAAAATCTTGAAGTAAAAATAAAATATTGATGGCTTTGGCACGTTGTGTTTCTGACTTCAGATACCTTGATGGTAATTTGCCATGTATCTGAAGATATATCAGTATGAAAGATTGTTAATCTCCTCTCTGACCTATATTGTCATGGTTGCCATTATCTATTCATATTTTATCATGGTTGCTACAAGACATGTTAACAAATGGTAATTATAGAAAGTTCGTTTCCTAGACTGAAGTGTTGTTGAGACTCTCCCAAGAGTATGGAGTTTCCAAGTGACGGAATCAGGGTTTGATCAGATCCCATTTCAATTATGCAATTCTGCTTGTGCCAGACCTATCTGTCTTATCTGGACTACCTCCAGTGTCTGTGTTCAGCTGTTCACTCAGTTGGGGATGGTCAATCTAGAATGGCCCCAGTATCATGTCTGGAGCCAACTTACTGTCAGCTGGGGAGACTAAGAAAGCCTGGCTAGATGTCTAAAAAGCTAACTGAATGTTGTTTACATGCTGGAGGCCAGATTCCAAACTGAGAATAAAGGCAATCAAAGCCTCAGAGACACAGGCTGGCTGGGAATTCATGTGGCACAAACATTGGTACAACCTATCAGCCAAAGAAAAGCAAAAGGAATCCCAGGTTCAAGGGGTGGAAAAATACATCCCAGTTTTAAAATCATGGCCTATAAAGAAATATAGCCTGTCTTTTTTTCTTTTTTCAATATGACAACAAATCATTGGGTTGTACTTTAGTTTTTTATCTCTTCCTGTTTTATACAGAGCTTGGTACTAAAATATAATGTAATGAATTTGTGGTAAAACTGTACTACCTGCAAAAATATAAAAAATGACTGCAATATCAGTTCTTCTAATGGAGCATTAAAAGTTTTCATCAAATCTGTTTGTGCATCCGTTTCAAAAGTTTGTAGCTTTTTGGGTGTAATAGGGATAGGAAACTTTCATTGCAAATGCACTCTTTAAAATTTTCATGTCTTTAGGACTTCATTAGTAACTTAAGGTTGATGTACTATGGAATATGAATTTATGTTTAGAAGACAATTTGAGAATGACTTGCTTTGTTTTCTCTCTACCAGGATAAGGACCCATTTTATACAATATTTAGTCATTCTTACCATTCTTAATGCATCATTTTACTGCCTTTACTAAAAGATTGATTAATAGGTGACAGAGGACAGGATTTAAGAGAGTTTCCAGGTAACAGAGAATCCTTGAGCCCCCTCAATTTAATATCTGGCTTTTATATTGAGCATGTAGATCTGATTGCATGACTTCCTCATTATGGTAATAGCTTCTAATTGTATCAAAATCCTCCTGGCTAATATGCTCATACTTTTCTTCACCCCATCTTTATTTAATCTCTTATAGTTTCTTGAACTCTCTGAACTTTCTCCCTTGTGAGAACTGTCATTCATTCTCTTTCTTCTTTGAGACTGATCTCATCTCTCCCCTGACCCCTCAAATGTGCTGCCAACTGGAGGAATACTCTTGTATTTCAGATCTCTAAGAATATCTCTTCTTAGAAATCTTTTTAAGTGGACTAGAAAAATAACATTTTGCCAATTGTTATGCTCTTTAGAGGCAAGAAAAGATGATAGTTATGGGCTCTGTGAAGGGTTCCAAAGGTTGCCCAAAGTCATTGAATATACTTGAGCCTCATGAGGTCCAGCCACAACTTTCCTTGCCTAAACAATAGATAATGCAGCAATATGTATGTGGAAACAGTGAGTGCAAGCCTGGATTTATAATTGATAGAGAAAGTTCCAGGTTATTATTGAGGCAGTAACTTTATAAGTCGAAGTTTTGCATTTTATGCATACAATAATAATAAACTCCCGTTGTCATAACACGATTTCAAGGTAGACTTCAGCATACTAATAGTAACACAGTGCTATATATTTAACTGTGAATTTCCTTAAGTATGTGAGATCATTATGAGGAAATGATTATGTGAGCAATTTAGTTAGTTGAAGCATTGAGTAGAGGAAACATTTTGTGAAGCAGAAAGTTGTAAAGATAACCTGAAGTCAGCTTGTTAAGAACCATGAGTGCAGGTTAAATTATCTGCAGTTTATGTACTAATGAGTAGAGATACTTTATATAGAAACAGTAAGATAAATAGAATAATGTTCACCATTATGAGCTGCTATAACCAGCTTTATCAATCATTTCCATCCTTACTGAATGTTACTGGGTATGTTTGAAACATTATGACACCCACTACTTGTTTCCTAACAGCCAGAACTCTAGACCTCAAGTAAGAGAAATTGGATTTGCATTCTAGCTACACTATTGACTCTGGTTGAGTTCAAAGTTAAATATTTTACACTGATAAAGGGAAAACCTTTCTTGGTCTCAGCTTTCTGCTACTTCCTTTAAAGGCAGAGAGGATGTCAGTTTGCAATTGAGATCATAAACTCTCATACAGTCATATTAATTATCTTATAAATATGTCTCCCTCTTTGCTTCACTGAAGAACTTGGGAACACCAGAACAAAGACTGAGGGATTCATGATTTCTCAGTGCTTTGACACACAAACATGGATTTTGCTTAATGTTCAATATCCCCAGTATCAAAAAAATGCCTGTACCATGGATATATATTTTCCATTAACTAAGGGAAGATGGAAAACAAAGTATTCTTAATTTAAATATTTAAAGCTGTTTTTAAAGCTAATTAAATGCAAGTAGTCAGAAGGCTAGAACATTATCTTTGCCAGGAAAACAAGAGAGGAAAATAATTCACATATGAGAGAGAAAAAATGACTTGTCCATTGAGAACAAGTACTCTCGATGAAGGGAATTCTGGGTTCCAACAGGAATTACGTGTTTATTAGCTCTGTGCCTTTGAACATGTAGTTAAATCTCAAAGATTCTGATTCATCAACTATAAAGAGAGAATAATAATTAAACCTATCTAACACATTTGCTGTGATGACTAAATGGGTTAAATATAAGACTTAGAATAAGCAGCGGGAATATAGTGAGCAATATATACATTTTTTCCTATTTTTTACTAATCATGGCAGGAGTAGTAGCTATATACTGGTATTTGTAAAAATATCAGAAAATAGCTGACTCAGAGTAAGTTTTCAATATATTTGGAAGGATGCTGACATTTTTTGAGTGCTCAGGGTGTATCATACATCAGCCAGCTGTTTTCATGTATGTCTACTCAATCAAACAAACTATCAGAGCTACTGATTTCCTTATTTGGTTTCATTTGCTCAGTTTGTCTGATGAGAATAAGAGCTTGATGCCCTTTTAATAGCTAATAGTTGAAGAGTCCTGGTTTTAAACCCAGATTTGACACCCATTTCAGTGGTCTTTCTAAACCATAGACTAAAATTCTGTAATTCCGGGTACTAACTAATGAAAATCCATAAGCCTCTAAATATTTGTTGATTTAAAATTGATGCTTTTGTTCACTTTTTGACAATATGCATCATCAAATCATTTTTTTCTCATGATCATAATTAAGTTTTCTCCTCTGAGGACATGGGAATGGAAAATCTTACTGTCCTGAATGAATTTGTCTTGGGGGCTTTACTACAGATCCCCACTTGCAGCTGATTCTATTTGGAATATTTCTGATCCTCTACTTGGTAACCTTGTCAGGGAACATGACCCTGGTTATCTTAATCTGGACTGATTCTCGCCTGCACACACTCATACACTTCTTCATTGGCAACCTGTCTTTCCTGGATTTCTGGTACACATCTGTGTACACCCCCAAGATCCTGGCCATTTGTGTCTCTCAAGAAAAATGTATGTCCTTGGCTGGATGTGGAGCCCAGTTCTTCTTTTCCTGTGTTGTAGTCTACACTGATTGTCATCTCTTAGAAATTATGGCTTATGTATGCCATGTGGCAATTTGCAGCCTACTTCTCTATTCAGGTAAAATGTCCAGATCTCTCTGTACAGGCCTTGTTTTTTGCTCATAATTTGGAGGTCTCTTGATTGCCATAGCACATACTGCCACCACTTTCCACCTGAATTTCTGTGGTAAGAATATCATTGACCATTTCTTATGTGATGTTTCACCATTGATAAAAAATGTCCTGCACAGACACCCAGGTCTATGAAAAATCCTCCTGGGTATGGTGGGCTTCACAGTACTTTCTAGCATATTTGCCATACTGATTTTCTATTTCAGCATCCTCCTGGCTATCCTGAGGATCCATTCTGTCTCTGGGAAGTGCAAGGCCTTCTCCACCTGTGCTTCCCACCTGATCTCAGTCACTCACTTCTATGGGCCCATGCTCTTCATATATTCAAAACTTAGCTCTGCTTACTCCTTGGCAAATGATAAAGTGGCTGCCTTGTTTTACACCATGTTGAATCCTTTGCTCAATGCACTCATCTATAGCATAAGGAATAAAGATGTCAAAGAGGCTTTCAGAAAAGCAGTACAGACTCTACAACCACAAAGATGACACATCATAATTGGTGTTTTTCTGAGTGTTCTCATTGCATTTTCTATATGATCAACTTATAAACATGTTTGTAAATGTGGCAAGATTTCAATAAATTTGCAAATTTAACCTGAAACAATGAAATATGGAGTAAACATCTTTTTCATTGCTTTTGCTTTGTTTTAATGTAAAATATTTGAAACCTTAAATATTGGTTTTTGAGGTAGGGCAGAGATAAGGGAATAAGAAGTTATTTTGTTTATTCATTGTTTGATTTTGAAGTCTGGTGACCCAAACTCTATTGGGTAAGGAGAGGACATGAAATTGTTACAATATTGGAAATTTGATTATAGAAATATTAATTTTATGAGATGTTCATCTTAGTTTATTAGCTTTTATGATATGTACCACATGTATCTCACCATTTCAGTGGCTGCAAATTTGTGTACCCCTGGGGTTGGTAGCATTTTTTAAGTCTTATACTTTTTGATTTTTCCTTTAATTCTTCCATGAATGCCTGCTTCTGTATTTACCTGATGTTCTAGTGTACCATTTAGAGTCCCTTCTCTTTTTGTTCTATATGTATATTTCCTGTATAATCTTTGTGGTTACCATGTATCTTACCTTTAACATCCTATACCTAAAATAATCACCTTGATTTACTATCAAGTCACCTTCAATAGCATGTACATACCCTGCTTCTGTACCCTGCTCTTCTCCCACTTGTTTTGTTGTATGTATTACAAATGATATTTTTATACATTACAAGTCCAGAATTATAGATTTGCCATAACATTTTATGCACTTGCATTTTAGAATCTATAAGTAGTTAAAAGTACTTGGAGATCCCTCCATCAGAGATAGTTGCATTAACTCCAAAGGATTTCCAATTGTACCCATATATAACTCCCATGGTTTCTTATTTTCTCATACAGAAATTGTCACTCTTAATTGTAGTGTTTTTACAGAATCTGTGCAATTACATTGTAGTTGCCCCCAGAAGAAGTAACAAGAGAGAAGGAACATTCAATGAAACAATGGCAGATAATTCCCAAATTTAATGAAAGACATGAATGCATACATTCAAGAAGCCCAACGCATTCAAACAGGAAAAACACTAGGAGACCAATTTCCAGCCAACAGTCAAACTAACAATTGCAAGTACAAGGAGAGAATTCTGAAAGGTGCAAGAAAATTGACACATTATGTTCATGTGGATCGCAATAAGATTAAGTGTCAATTTTTAATTAGAAAACTTGAAGACAAGGAGGTGGTGGGAAGAAATATTTAAAATCTTGTTAGAAAACAAACGCTGATCAAAATTTTTATATGCTGTGTATGTCATCTTAAAATGAGGAAAGATTAAGATAATCTCAGACAAACAAAAGATGAGGGAGTTCATCAGCAACCTATAATCAATGATAAAGAGAGCTCAATAGACTGAAAGAGAAGTCACTAAGCGGTGGATTGAAGTGTCATAAAGAAATAAAGAACTTTTGTAAAGTTACCTTTATGAATGATTATAAATGACAATCAAATGGGTGCTCTCATCTGAAAAAAGTTTCATTCAATTAATATAGGCATATGAGTCAATATGTCTCTGGAGATGTTTTATTTTAACTTGGCAGCAGCCAATTAAAATTCTGATTCTGGGTCTTTAAGTGCTTTCACATATACAGTTTGTAGGGAAAAAAAGCAAAGGGATGGGATAGCCCTAAAACATGAAGTGCACTCAACTTCCCATATTCCAATCCTCTTAGTTATTATGAATAATTTTTATGTCACCATAATTATGATATAAACATTTATGAATCCAAGATTAAATAAATAAAGTGTAAAGTTATGAACCCAAAATTTATAAAATCAAGGTTAAAAATGTAGAAACTTTATGAGAAATATAGAGATAGTATAAGTAGATGACGGATAGGTTTCAAAAAGCTTTACATCTAGGAGAACATTCAGAATGGAAATCACTACTGGATGAAGAAATTATTTATAACAACTAAGATTTTGTGAATGTTTTTCTTTCTTTCCATTTTCAGTTTAATATATGTTAATGTTACATTAATATGAGAAACAAATTTTATTCTGATGTAACATATTTCCTAATTGTAATAATATTTTTACAGATAACAATGAGCTTGTACCAAGAAAAAATGAACGTATTGTTCATTTCCAAGTATGGGTAAGGGTTTACTGATGGAAAAGACAGATGGATAATCTGGACAGAGGAACAGCTTATACTAGAAACATGTTCTGCTGTACATGATATTTTAGAATATCTACCCAGTACAAATTTGGAAAATTCCTATTATCAGCTACATTTCCTATCTATATTTTGTTCCACACAATTAATAAAATACCCCTTGTTTCATTATATCCTAGTTAATATAACAAACCAAAACTGCAAATTAATTCCATGTAAGTCCATGGAGAATGAGGAATTCTAAATGAGTCTTTGGAGCTGGAAGTAAATATTTCTAGAGGCCGTTTGGGAGGAATTCCAAAGGACTTTTGGGGAAATACCCATATCATGTGCAGCAAAGGTAGGCAAAGCAACATGGAGAGGGAGAAGAGTGTCATTTTCAGGACATTGCCTTCTGACTGAGGGTAGCTACCTGAGATCAGGGGTAATTCAACATTTTTGGCTCTCTGTACCCTCAGCTGAAATTAGAAATGGGGCTTCAGAATCTGGCCTTGCCCTCAAAGCATCACTCCTGTGCCAAACAAACACATATACAGACACACATACATACACAACCACATGTGTGCACACACCTTCACTTAGATGCTCATATGTCCTGTCTAAAAAAGGATTCCAGCCAACAGTGTATCTCGTCCTCATCTAGAATTGGAAATTCAGTCTGAAAGTTACCCACTGTGTCCCTCATATTTTCACTCCCACAGAAAAGAAAACAAGGATCGTATTTTTCACTCTAACAGTGATTATTCTGTACTGTCTAGGCTGTTCAGGCTAGCAGTAGATAATATTTTCACTCTGTTCTTTATTTTCATGTACCAGTGGAGCCAATTACTTTCCATGAAGTAGGAGAATTTAGATTACTCCCAGTAAAGGAAATGGTTTTGTGCAAGGGAAGACAAATCCTGAGATGCCATTGTCTATGGGATGCTTTAACAAGATTGGTTCTGATATTTATTGCACCTTTCATTTCACATTTGAAATGAATTCCAATTTGTTTTGAATTTAAGATGGATTTGAGGTTTGGGGAAACAATTTCTTGCCTTATCTCTTTTTTCTTTTCTTAGCTCTTCCTTCATATAAGTCTCATGGTATAAAGAAAGTCCACCAGGATGCAACTTTTTTCTGAATATTTTGCCCTAGGTTAGAAGTGGAAAGTGCTTTGGGATAAACAGCATCAAAATAAGAAAATAGCTACCCATTTATTCATCTAATTCTTTTTTATGGACTACCAATTATGTACTAGGAACTGTCCATGATTCTGGAGATTAAGCAGTAAATAAAATAGTTTGTTCTGCCCTTGTAGGGTTTGCATTCCTGTCTGAAAAAAATTAAAAATTGACATTGTAAACAAGAGTTAAAAGGAGATAATAGTTATGGGGGTAGGGTGGGAAATGCAATAGGGTCTGAGCAAAGTAATAAGGATGGGGCATGTAACAACGTAAATAGATTATTAAGATAGGGCTCAGAGATAATGGTCACTGAAAGAATCTTAAAGGAGTAGGGAGTGAGTCATGGATTATATGGTGGAATAATGTGCCAGTCAGTTTGAACTAAAAGTTCTAAATCTCTAGTATTCAGAGAAATTTGGAATTTTTGGGAAAAAGCAAGGAAACATGCAAGTCTGAAGTAGAATGAATGAGAGGCAACTATGTTAGATGATGACCTTCTAACAAGTCAGGGGTCAATAAAGGAGGAAGAGGTCACAGTTAATGGAGGTCACTAAAGGAGGAAGTGAAAGACCATTTTTATGGAATTTGGCATTAGTGTCCAGTACAATGGGTGCTTCTTCCATTTTCATAAGTACAGGAAAATTGACCTGATTTTTTAAAAAAAGACTGCAGGCTGGTGGTAGTAAGAGACAAGGGTGTAGTCCAGTTAGGAGATTATTGCAATATGCTTACAAAAAGTAATAGTGTTTGGATTTGTCATAGCACTGGAGGTGCTCAGTATTTATTAGATTCAGGATATATTACAAAGATAAAGGCACCAGGATTTCATGGAAATTTAAACAGAACTGAGTAAGGAAATAGTTCAATTTTTGGAAGTGAAATGCAGAAATTACTTTTAAACATGTTAATTTTGATAAATTTGTTACACATCCCCTAAAATTAAAGAAGGTTAATACTGGAAAGAAATTTAAGCATTTTTCCTGGTCGGATTTTAGTGTATCATTACCAGAAATTTCCTGGGCATGTTTCTGGTAATTTTAAAATACTCTAAAGTGTTATGTTTATATTGATGCACATTTTGGTGGGACCTTCTTTGCTTTTATCAGGTTCTTAAAGAGCACCCTATTTCCAAAATGTTAAGAGTCATTCATTGAAATGTGAAGACAAAAAGTCAAGAAATACAAAGGTTGGAGGATACACACAAGTTCATGTGATTGACTCTTAGGTGAACTATAAATATGCAGATTTTCAAGGAAAAACAATTCTGTTGTTTTCAATACATTCAGTCGATTGCTTTATAGCAGATAGGTATCCAATGCATGCAAGAATATATTTGTATAAAAGTATTATTAATTGGTATCTGACATCATATTTTCACATTTAAGATGATTTATTCTTGCATTTATGATGTATTTTATGAGATTGATTAAAATATTGCAATCATAGCAGGTTGGTGCTGGAAAAATGATCAACTAAATTGTTCATATGGGTGAATTGTATCATATGGTGAAGTTCTTAAAATTATGCTAGTGATTAGTTTTGGAGCTAGGTCCTAATCACAGGACTTCTCAATCTAAGGCCAATGAAGTTCTTAGTCAAAATACATGAGTATGTGACAATATATTCAATTTCAGAAATTTAGCAAGAATCTGAATGACAGCCCCATGGTGGGTACATTGCTTCATACTGGAAACTTGACCTTGGCTTCATCACATGCTCAACTTCTATAAATAAGTCAGGTCATAGTTCTCTGACTCAGAATAAAAATATCTTTGTAGAGTATAATCATATGTCAGACACTGAAAGATCCATTTCAGATATCTTTAGTTTATCTTATAACATAGATATCTTTCTTCCTTTTCAGAGGTGAGGAAACTTAGATTGATAGTTGGTAAAACACTTTTCCAAAATATAGAACTTCCAAGGGACAGAATCTGATTTTAAAATCAGATTCATTTTAATTATGCTGTTCTGCCTATGCCAGTCCTGTCTCTTCTCAGCTGGGATGCTCATGTGTATGTATTACTTCCCCACACAAATGGTCCTAGATTTTCTAGAATGGGCCCACTCACAGGTTTGGGGACCAGTTTGCTGTCATCTTTGGGAGCAGAATGTACCTGATCAGATTTATAGAAAGCTCACCCAACTTTGTGTATCTGGTGGTGGCAGGATTCCAAAAGTGAGAAGAGAAGTTTTTAAAGCTTCTTGAAACTAAGCTTGGAATTCACGCATTACATCCTCTGCTACAGTTTATGAGTCAAAGAAACCGCAATGCTATCTTTCATAAAGGGTAATAAAGCAGCCCAGACTCTTGAAGTTGGGGCCTCTAAAGTGTATTTTTAAGAAAAAATATCCACAGATCTTTGGTTTTGGATTTAGTTTACCTCTTCTTATTTAGCAGAAATTTGGTATTAAAATATAATGTGATGAATTTGTGGTACAATCGTATTACACACAGAAGTCAAAATGGTGACTATAATATTGTACTTCTAATGAAATATAAAAAGATTTCATCAAATTCATTTCTGTATCTGTTTTGAGACTTTGTAGTTTCTTGTGTAAATAGACACAGGACGCTTTCATTACAAATGCATACTTTGAAAGAATCTTCTTTCTAAGACTTCACTAACACCTTAGGGTTGAATTATGGTGTAAATGTAAATCACCCATTTAGATGAGAGTTTGAGAATGTTCTGCCTAACAAGGTGAGTTTTCAGTTAATACAACCATTATTCATTCTTTCTAGAACTTCTTAATGAGACTTTATTAGCCTCTTAACTGGTGACAGAGGAAGGAATATATCAGAATATCCAATTAAGAAGAAATCCTTGTTCCTCATTAATTCATTCCTTAGCCTGTGCCCAGAATGAATGTTGAGTATATCTGACCATGTCATGTCCCCATCATGATAATGCCTTCCAGTTGTTTTGGTTTAAAGACCAAAATCCTCAATATGACTTCCTATAAGCTTCTTGATCTGGGGTCTCTTCTGACTCACACTGGTACTTTTATCTCCTCAACTTTAGCTAATCTCTCTCTCATCCCTGAACTCACAGGGCTTTTTCCCAAGTGAAGACTGTGATAAATATTCTCTTTTCATGGGTCTTCTCCTCCCTCTCTCCTACAGTGAGAGATCAATGTTTTCATGTCTCAGATCACATTTTCATGCTCTTATTCTGGGAAACTTTTAAGCAGTAGACCAGAAAATATATTTTTTTCCTTTACTATATTTTCTAAAGGCAAAAATGGGAAGAATAGTAATTGCTTCTGCCCATACAGTTTCATTTTTTTGCCTAAATCATGTTGAATTTAAAGAAGTTCCAGCTATGACTTTCCATCTAGAAAAAGCGACATATCACCAGTGTTTAAGTTCAAACACTGAGTACAGACACAAATATATAAGTGATAGAGAATATTCTGAATAAACAACGAGGCAATGACTTTATACTACAACATTTTGCACATATTTAAGATAACAATTCCTGGCAATATAACATAATTTGGGGCTGGAAATTTCAGGAAAACATTTTAACCTACAAATGAATAGCGGCACAATGCTATGTATCTAACTATGAATCTCCTAAAATACGTGAGATTATCATGGAGAAATTGATCATGTGTATAATATAATTTTTTGAAGTCCCGAGTGGATGAAGAGAAAAATAGTGAAGCAAAAGGTTGAAAAACTAAGCTGAAATCAGCTTGTAAACAACATTAGGTATCTAGCTAAGGCATCTGTATTTTGCCTGTAAATGAGTAGTTACCACTTACACTGAGAGTTTGAGAAATAAATTGGCCTTCCAGGTTTGGGGCTGCTTTTACTCAGTGCCAATAATCAACTTGAAATGTCTCTGAATATCAGCAAATTTATTTGAAAAATTAGAACATCCACATATTTCTTCCAAACAAGCCATTATGTTGTATCTCAAGTAGAGGATTTCTGTTTGCAACAGTTGTTTACATACAACTCAAAGTTAAATGTTTTAAACATTAAACAAATCACAATACTTTTTTGGCTTCTACTACTTCTCACTGATGCTATATCAAAGGAGGATATCACTTGGCTACTGACACCATTAGCCCTAATTTGTTAATGGCAATATTTACAAATGGGTGCCTCCCTCTTATCTTCTTTGGGGAGCTTTGGACATAAGAACATAATCTTTGAAGGATTCCTGATCTCAATGTTTGATATTGAAAAATGCACTCTTCCCAATATTCAGTATACATGGTTGCAGAAAAAAATGCACAAAACGTGCATAAAAATCTCACATCAATTACTGCAAAGAAAAACATGACACTTATTTTATCTTAAAATAAATACTTTTAAAGCTGTTTTTAAAAAGTAAAGAGAGTCATGTTTTCACCTAGAAGGCTACAGCTTTGATGTTTTCTTTCCAAACCTGTGAAAGTGAACATTATTTAAGCTCTCTGCTATTCTGTTTCATTAACTATAAAGAGAAAATCATAATAATCCCTGCTTTATATGGTTGTGGTGATGATAAAGTTGGTTAAGAATAAGAAATAATAGTAACTGGCACCTACTGAGTAATATACAATTTTGCCACATTATGAATAATAGCAGGAGTGTTAGCACCATATTGGTATTCATATAAATACAAACAAAGTGCCAGGGACACAAGAATCTGTCAGTTATATGTGAAGTAATGCTGAGATTTTTTGGGTTCTCACTATATGACGAATCTGGAGCTGGTATTGCTATGTATGTCTCCTTTACTCAATGACGTAACTTGTTAATAACTTGTTAGTAACTTTTATGAGCTTCAGAGACTAAATTTTTGTAACCAATTAAAAGCAAGCCTCTTGGTAATTGTTGAGTTTATTGATGTCCATGTTAAATTGTTCAATGGGAAAAAAACCATATTTTTTGGTTATAATCTCAATCAACCTTTTTCCTCTGTAGAGATGGTGGTGGGAAATCATACATTCCTAACTGAATTCATCTTACTGCACTGCACATCAGACATCCAATTGCAGCTGATTCTATTTGGAATATTTCTGAAACTCCACTTGGCAGCCTTGTCAGGGAACATGACCCTTGTTATCTTAATCTGGGCTGCTAATTGCCTGCCCACACCCATGTATTTTTTAATTGTGAGTCTATATTTCCTGGTATATATCTTTGTATACCCCCAGAATCCTGGCCATTTGCATCTCTGAAGATAAATGTATGTCCTCAGCAGTATGTGGAGTGCAGATCTTCTTTTCCTGAGTTGTAGCCTACACTGAGTGCTATTTCCTAGCAGTCATGTCTTATGACAACCATGAGGAAATTTGTAGCCAACTACTCTATTCAGGTGCCATCACTAGTTCTCTCTGTGCTGGCCTTGTTGCTGGGGTCTGAACAGAAGACCTCTGGAATGCCATAGACCATACTGCCAATACTTTCCACGTGAAATTCTGTGGTAAAATTATCATTGATCACTTCTCCTGGGATGCTCCACTACTGGTAAAAATGTCTTGTTCAGACATCCAGGTCTATGAAAAAGTCCTTCTGGGTATGGTAAGCTTCACAGTACTATCCAGCACACCTGCCATCCTCATTTCCTACTTCAGCATCCTCCTGGCTATTCTGAGGATCTGCTCTGCCTCTGGGAGGCACAAGGCCTTCTCCACCTGTACTACCCAGCTCATCTTAGTCATGCTTTTCTATGGGCCCTTGTCTTCATGTATTCAAGGCCCAGCTCTACTATTTACTAGAGTAAGACAGAGTGGCTGCCCTGTTCCACATGGTGGTGAATCCATTACTCAACCTTCTAATCTATAGCCTGAGGAACAAGGATGTCAAAGAGGGTTTCAGAAAAGCAAAATAAGATGAAATATTTTTTCTTTTTGCTAAACATTCTTTTTGAACTATACAAATTATTGACTTGTGATACTTTTTAAACCTTGCAATATGTAAATTAGGTACATTATACTGAAAACAATGAAATATTGTGCAAATTACTCTGTAATTGTTATTATTGTGTCATAATGTAAAATAATTTAAACCTAAAATATTGAATTGTTGACATTCTCCCCAATGGAATTGTGCCACTTGGCACAATGAAAAAGGGTTTCTTCAAAATTTACCTTTTACTTGTCTTGGGAGTTCTTAAGGAGAAATAAATGGAATTCAATTTGTTTTGTATTTGTTTTGGCTTTGAAGTTTGATAAACCAATGGTGTTGCTTTGGAGAAGGTATAGAATAGCTGGACTACTAGAAATTTGATTAAGATTTTGAAATATTTATTATAAGTAAGGTGTCCATCTTAGATTCATGGTTGCTGAACTAAATGTCAAAGTGATGTTTTGCCTTAAAGAACATGAAATTTACTCTAGTATTTTCTGGGATAGAAGCATTACTCTCCCCTGGGCAAGTGACATTCTGTTGGGATAACAATCATTGAGGTTCCTTGAACTTTATGTCACACGGCAATGTCCTCACTGTTCTGTTGATCTCTAGTTTCTGCTCTTCAAAGTGGCCATCTGTCCTAGTTTGCTAGCTGCCACAATGCAATATACCAGAAATGGAAAGGCTTTTAAAAAGGGGAATTTAATCAGTTGCTCATTTACAGTTCTAAGGCCAAGAAAATGTCACAATTAAAACAAGTTTATTGAAACGTCCAATCAAAGTCATCCATCCAGTGAAATATACCTTGGTTCAAGGCCAGTGAAGTTCAGGGTTTCTCTCTCAAGTGAGAAGGCACACGGCAAACACAGTCAGGGCTTCTCTCTCAGCTGGAAGGGCACATGGTGAACATGGCATCATCTGCTAGCTTTCTCTCCTGGCTTCCAGTTTCATGAAGCTTCCTGGGAGGCATTTTCCATCTTCATCTCCAAAGGTTGCTGGCTGGTGGACTCTGCTTCTCATGACTATGTCATTCTGCTTTGCTTTCTCTGAATCTCCCAAATTCTAAAATATTTCCTCCTTTATGGAACTCCAATAAACCAATCAAGACCCATCCAAATGGGTGGAGACATGTCCTCACCTAATCCAGTTTATCAACCACTCTTGACTAAATCACATCAATCCAGGGAGATGATATGATTACAGTTTCAAACATACAGCATTGAATAGGGATTATTCTGACTTTATGAAATGGGATTTAGATTTAAATGTGGTTTTTCTAGAGGACATACGTCCTTTCAAAACAGCACACCTTCTCTTCATAAAGCTTCCCATATTAGTGTTTAGGCACAATCTCATTCAGCTGAGTCACAACTTAACTAAAAATAACCCATCTACATACCAGAAGAATGTTACTAACAGAAATGGACTAAGACTAAGAAGATATATATTTTTTTCTTGGGGTTTTTAACACAATCTGTCAGTGTCCCCTCCAAATTCCTATATAGAGATCAAATTGGGTATAAAGTAAATAACTCTCTAACCCCTGTGCCTTTTATCTTAGCATACTATTTGGCAAAGTGTTAAAGAATTGCTTACACTATAAAAATGTACTCACACTTTTAGGATTGTGTATAAATGTAAAGAGTGAGCTCCTTCTCAGATAATGGACACTCCACAGTATTCTCCTTCAAGGTATATCATTGCATATTATCCCCCTAAAGGAAATTAAGAACAATCGAAATGATTTTGAATATGCAAACAAAGAAAATTCACTTATTCTAGACCCAGTGATCACTTTATTTTACCAGAAGAATTTATGAAGAACGTTACAGTTCAGTCTGAGCATATATCAAATGTTTCATAGATATTTTATCTAATACTCCCTATAACACTGCAAGTTAAGGATTATTGTATTTTACAAATGAGAGGCTTGAAGCTGAGAAGTAGGGATTTAGTTAAGCTTCTAAATAAGCTTCTATGATTACAAGCTTAATAGCTTTGTCTGTAATAAGCACACTCACAAAAATATCAAAAATAAAATTTTAGTACAAATATTCATAGGAATTTCACCATTCACATTAGCACAAGCATTTCTGATCTTTCCTTCCACATATATTTGCATATATTTTCTAAGACCTCACTACTGTACCTAACTTTAGATATATGCATGTGTATAAATATATACATGCATTTTATTTGGCATGGGTAGGCACCAAGACTCGAACCTGTTCTCTAGCATGGCAGGTGAGAACTCTGTCTGTTGAGCCATCAGCCCTTGTCCTTTTTTTTCATAAAAATTCTTATCATTCCTTGTTCTTCTATCACTACAGAAACCTTAAGGGTGTTTTTCAGAAGGATTTGGGAATACCCACTAGATCTCAAAAATCCATTCAATTTTTTTTTCACATTTACTTGTAACCCATTCCATGGTGGGAAAATACTTGATCAATCTTGGAAGAGATCTTCAAATAAAATTTAATTATTTGGGAGCCCAGATGTATAACACCCTCTTCTACTTTCTTTTAGACCAAAAAACCCTAGAATGAAGATTATTATTGTCTGAAGGTTTGCATAGAATCATATAAAATTGTTCCCTCTAGAAACCCTTTGCCAACGTAATGAACAAAATGAAACATTGAGTCCTTAGGGAAGTGCAGAGTTTTGTGTTTTCTCCAAACACTTGATTGAATGACACATATGCACAAAAGACCGGTATGCACAGAGTCAAAAGTAATTTGACTTGTGTCATGCAGTTCCCTTTAATTTGGTGAGCTGTTTCCTTAGTGTAAATGGTATTCAAGTGCAGGGGACAGCTGACATGGAGAATGTTCTCATTGGTCTTGTCATGTAGAAGCTATAGCTCTGTACGATCTGAAAGGAATAAAAACAAAATTCAGATCCTCAAGAACTGTACAGTTGAACCAGGCTCAAAGTAGTGTTCAGCAGTTGTGGTCTTAGAGGGATAGGTGATGCACTCTGAGGTTACTGATTTAGATCAAGAACCTGAAACACTGGCACATTTTGCTCATTCATCAGAATCTTTGGCAGAGTTTAGAATATGCCCCAAACACTCTATATTCAAACATATGAACACATTTTTATCCACACATGCATATTTAAGGAGGCTCTCACTAATCAGTTGGATGGGATGATATGTTCTGTGTATATCATTCAACTTGATTCCCCAGACACATCAGTTCATGCTCCATCAGCAGTATACAAAATGGCCAAAACAGTCGGCATGTGTTCAACTGCATGGAATCTACTCATAAAGGCTTTTTATTTGGCTACCTCCACTGCAAAGTTCCTACAATGGAGGCCACCGTTATGCCTCTGACATACCATCATTTTCTTGAAGTATTTCTTACCCTTGAGTAGTAGACTAATTAGATTAGACTGCATCTAAGATTCAAAAAATACAGGGGCAATGATTTTCCTTCTTAGGACATATACATTTATTCAGCATGTTTTTTTATGCATCCATTTTCTTTCTCATTTTTCCTGTCATCATTTCTAGATGTAGACTTTATAATGGCTTATTTTTCAATGTGGTATCCCACCTACCATTAACTGGGATGGAGGTATGCATTATATAAAAGGAATAACAAAATTCCTCCTGTTCACAGAAAATATTGACTTTATTATTAGCCCATATCCAGATGAAATAGGTTTCATAGAGTGAAGAAATAGTTAGAAAAAGCCGAATCATGATTCTTGAGGTGTTCTCCAAGAAGTGCTAGGTTTTAAAATGTTGGTCTTTACATGATGCCATCTTTGTTTATCAAGAATGTACATCTCCAGAAACTAAGAGCATGAAATAAATGTGACCTATAGTGGCCAGGAAGGTGAGTCTTGTAGACCTCCAAGTTCAGAGAGTGTAATTGAGAAAAGGACTATTAGCTGTTCTCTGACATCTATTTCCACTTTTGCACCAAAATTATCCCTCCAAACACCACTGACAGTCAATGAATAACCATGACAGAGATACAAAGGAAAGTCTGTTTTGTAGATCCTAAACTCTTCTCAGAGCTGACTTTGCCTTGTGGGCTTCTGGCTGATCGTTCTGAGCTTTCCTTATATTGAACAATGTTGTAGTTTGCTTTCAACTCTCTTCTTTTGGGAGTCAGACTTGCATCTTCTGTTTCCACACCTAGAGCATCCTGTTTCCCTCCCCACTTTGCTTTGCACAGTCGTAGTTGTTTCCCTAATAAAATCCTTGTACATTTAATTACATTTCCTTGTCGTTTCTCAGAGAACTCTGGATTACATTGTCTCTTTATTATTATATGAAATAGCTTACAGAATTTTTATTTCATGCTTCTATTACCCTAGTCTCAGTTTTCAGGCAGCCTATGCACTCAAGTAGAGTGCTTGCCCAAAGGAACATCTAGAGTATTCTCACCCATTGGAATCTGAAATGCCCCTGGCCTTCTAGGGCTCAACTGACCCTGAACCAACAGGGATCACTTTACTGAGAAGTGTGTTGACCTCAATCACCAGAAGTAAATGAGTAAATGCTGCAAAATGGGTATAGGAAAACTCATTTGTAATCCATGTATTTAGTGTTGTACCTCTTCATGCTCTCTTAGAACATCCTGTCAGAGGAGACCTACATCCTTTGAAAGGACACATTCTACCACTCAATAAAAACAAGATGGGCAAACACTTGCATCTCATAAGAAGAATGGTTTAGGATATTTTACCAAGTAAATATTCTCATTCAACTGAGAGACTAGGAAGGAATGAATATAACAGAACCAGTAAGGTCCATAGACAATGATATTTACTTGCAATAAATTAATAGTCATGATTTTGTGTGTTTCAGCTTTGTAGATCTTTGTTTCTTCATCAGATTATAATGTAGGGGATTATAAAGAACCTGCTACATAGAAATTCCCCTCTTTTCTGGTGCTTCTATAAAAGGCCATCAAGAGTTGTACATTTTCTTTTAGAAGATTTAATTTCAAGATATCCTTGGTTGAAGACCCAAACTATTTTTTACTTCATGCAATGTGTAATTCATAAAACTCATATCTAAAGGACCATACCTTGTAAATCGCTTTCTTTTGATATTTTAAAACTGCTATTTATAATTAGAAAAATTAAATTTCCCCATAAGTTATACTGTAGTTTCAACTTAATATTCCAAATGTTTTTGAATGCTTTAAAACCATAAAGTATAGATGGGTTATTCCAGAAAAGAAATTGAAAACCTATTGCTAAACTTATATATTTTGAACAACATTCATGACATATTTGTAATTAAATATTGATTAAGTTAATATTTATTTTTATGCCTTCTTGTGATAATTATTAGCTTTTCTTTAACTCCTTATTGAGGTATTGGTGTTATTATTTAGACATGATTTTAGAGTTGAGATATTCTTTCCAGATACAATATAATAAGAGTATATATTTAGCTTAGCTAAGATTTCTCTCTGCATTTCTGTTGATACTTGTTTGGACACTGGAACATGGTTGCTCCTCCTAAAAATATTTTTTAAAAAAAGCAACAGGTTATCAGTTTGAGTTTCTGTTTTGTAGTGAAATTTCAGGATTACAGTAATATCACATCTTACTAAAATCTGTCACATCTGTTTATTTATTTATTTTTATATTTTCTTGCATGAGAAGGCAACAGGAATCAAACCTTGGTCTCTGGCATGGCATGTGAGAACTCTGCCTCCTGAGCCACCCTGGCCTGCCCTATACCAGTTAAATTTTTATAACCAGCATTTATTTCCAGTTAATATTTGTTCTACTTACTTAGTTGATATTCAATAATTTATTTTCTGCCATCATAACATACTGATTTAATTGATCACTTAAAAAGTGTGCATTATTCTATGAACTTCAATATCAATAGTGAGAATTATTGAATTTTCATGTTTTAGAAAATGCCTGAATCAGACTAAGTAGTGTTCCTCTTTAGAACATTTGGCTAAATCAAGTATTTTAGAATTCCACTGTTTCTAGTGGATTTCTAGTAGCTTAACACATGCAAAAGCTGATAATTTATGCATCCCTTTGTATCACTTTCCAGGGTTATATGTATGGCCATCAGTTATGAGTGCTTCTTTCTGGTTCTGAGGGACACTTGTACATTTTCGGGAATTTCATGGTTAACTAGTAGAATGAACATAACAATGCTTACATGATAGACACGTGACCATATATATACCCTTTAGAAACATTAATTATATTAGCACTACCTTACTTCTAATAATAAATCAAAATTACCTGGAACCTCATATATTTGTTCCATTTTAAAAATCACTATCTGTTTGTATTCTCTATATGAACATTTTTCTTTCAAATAACATGTGTACATAGATTTTCATTTCTTTCCTTGATTACTCCACCATAATTATTTTCTGTTTTTTAATAATAACTGCATTTTTTGCTCAGAAAAATCACAATTGTAAGGACAATAATCCATTCAATTGCCTCTAGAAAATAAACCATAAGCCCATAGACTGATTTATAAATAGAAAACCTATAGACTCTTTATTAATTTTTTTTCCTTTATGGAAAAATACATGTAAGAAAAAAAGTACAGGTGGCTGGTTCAGTGATCAGAATGCCTGTCTTTCAAGCAGGAGACCTGGGTTCAATTCCAGGACCATGCACCACCCCCCAAACAAAAAGAGGGGTGAGATGATGATTTCTGAGCTGATTTTAAGCCAAGTTGATCCCAAGGTACTACTGGGTACTACTGGATCTCTGAGTTAATGCTCTGGAGTAAACAGCAAAAATTTAAATTCTGCAACATGACTAGAAAGTGAAACAGTTGACTGGTTTTCAATCATAGGAATATATTATAAATTAATATTTATAATATTATAAATTAAATACTCTAAATTAATTCAACATATTTGCCTTATTTTTAAGAAATTACTATATAGACATGATATTTATCAGTCTATTAAATCTACTTATGTTAAAGAAAATGTACTGTTCCATTATTTTAAGAACAGGGTTCTTTCATGTTTGACATTGTTTGCTTTGAAATTAACATGGAATTCATGCCAAATTGTTATATTTTATATTAGACTTTTGTCTCTGAGGTTGCCCTTGTTTCCTTTTATGTCTACTGAAATGACACTTGTCAGGGTGTGAAACTCTTTAACTCTATAAAAATCCTTGATCATTAAGGACCCAAATGACTTATGCTCAAGATACAAACAACCAGAACAAAAACGTTGCTTGCATCTTTTTTTGTTTTTTTTTTTTTGTACATTGTCCAGGAATTGAACCCAGGTCTCCTGCATGGAAGATCAGCATTCTACCACTGGTACCTGCTCGCATCTTTTTCATGGAAAAGAAACAGGATTTAATTGAGGAGTTTGTGCAGAGTTTCTTTCACATCCTTATTCCTCAGACTGTAGATCATGGGGTTCAACATGGGGAACACCACATTGGAAAATATAGAAGATTTTTGTCCCTGTCCAGTGAATAGCTAGATCAGTGCCGAGCATATGTATTAGAGAAGAGAGCCATAGATATAAGGTGACAGAGGTCAGGTGGGAGAAACAGGTGGAGAAGGCTTTCAGGCGGTCCTGGGTGGGGTGGATCTTTGAGATGATGATGATGATGTAAAGGTAGGTGGCCAGGATGAACTGAGTGGGGGCAATGACATTGGAAGTCAGGAGAAAGAACTGTGCAGCCTGGTAACCACCCTTCCTGCCACAAGTGATTTTCACCAAGGGAAGAAAATCACAGAAAAACATCAATGATGTTGTCCCCACAGAATTCCAAAGCAAAAGTTCTTTTTGTAACAATAGCAGAGTTACTAAAGCCAATGAGATATGAGGCAGCCACCAAAAATGCACATAGCTTTGTGGACATTGCTTGAGAATAAAGCAGTGGTTTTGAGATGGTCATATAGCAGTCATAAGCCATGACAGCCAACAGGAAACACTCACTGTAGCCCAGCCCAGCAGAAAAGAAGAACTGTGCTACACAACCAACAAAGGAGATGCTCTTGTCTTCAGAGATGCAGATCACTAGAATCTTTGGGGTGTAGACAGAGGAATACCACAGATCCAGGAAAGCCAGATTTCCAATGAAAAAATACATGGGTGTGTGGAGCCAGCAGTCATTGCAGATCAACACAGTGAGAGCGTTGTTTCCCACCACAGTCACAGAGTAAACTCCAAGGAACACCCCAAACAGAACCAACTGCATCACTGGATCTGTGGTGAAGCCCAACAGGATGAACTGAGTCATGGTGTGATTACCCCTCTCCATGGCTACAAGGAATCTCACCTAAGAGGGGGTAAATGGGTGTTCATAATGAATCATGGTGCTGCATATACTGAACATATGTTAAATAAATAACAACACAACACTGGTGTATCTAGACGTTTAGAATGATTTAGTCAGTAGAAGTACTCATTTAATGCTTTTAAATTTCAACTATCACTAGGAATTTAAAATTACATATGCAAATTATGAATTCATAAGCTAGTTCATTTTTTTTCTAGATTTGAATATTAAACTAAATGAAGACTTGTAATTTGTATTTTCTTGTGTTTGGGTATTTTTCCTTATGTTAATTTAGTTTTCATTAACTTTGTGATTTTTAAAATAAATTGTGACTTGTATTCCCATAAATACTGGATTTTGTATCACTTCTTAACATATTTCTTAGTGAATAATACATTTTTCTTATGATGCACATTGTTACTAGAGTAACCATACATACATGTAGCCATTTTAGAATCATATCTCAAAATGATATCTGTATATATATATAGGAAATATTCAGGATATTATAAGGAAAAGTAAACGTTTGGATGCAAAGTTTAAAATCTGCATATTCAGAAGAGTGATACACAATGATGGGTTTATATGTTTTTACCTGATAAAATGTACTTTATCCATATTAAACAATAGACACATAATATATAAAATAATTTATAAAGCCATTTTTAAATGTAAGTATATGTTACATCCAGTTCTTGAATATTACATATTATTTGTTTTTTTACTATTTTTAAGTTTTATTAAGGATTTTTTTCACATGTAAAGTAAGGAAAACTTATGCATTAGAATATGACTATGCAACTCAGTATTCTATCTGGAACAGAAGTCTCTCCACACCCTTTAGCATTATCTGTACACACAACTGAAATATTATAACAAATGTGTACATACTGATAAATGCAAAAACTACATAATTAAAAGCAAATTAATGGGCAATTCCAGTCCCACTAAATGCCCACCAACCTCAGCCATTTTGGAGCTAAATAAATGTAAGTCTCAGTGAAGATGATTATTAGCCACTGCAGGCCCATTTTCTTGGGACCTAATAAAGTGCTCTGCTCGTCCTAGGATCTCATTACTGGTATTATTAAGTGGACTTCCTTCTGAGCAAATATAGAACAATGGAAGATAGTTTCAATTTAAAGTTTTACTTCTACAACTTCCTAAAGATAGACCTATCAAAGCCCAATGAACACCATGTAGATAAAACATATGATCAAATTACAGTCCTCATTTGATTTGATCTACCTGCAAATTTTGACACAGTTTATCACTCTCTCTTGCTATAAAAACTCTCTACATTTGATTCTCAGGTCATCATAATTGTATGTTCTACTTCTACTTCTCTTGCTGCTTGTTCTCAGCATTACTGCCACATTCCTTGAATTTTAAAGTTCTCCTAAATCAATCATTTGACCCCTTCACTTATCCATCTACATTCACGCCCTGGTGATCAGTCTGGTCTGACAGATGTTATCTATTTCTGTATGTCTTAATTTTCTATTGGCTGACCTCCTCCTTCCACCAAAATCCAGACCCATTCATCCATATGCCTATTTTGCAACTTTTATGGGATGTTTACCAGGCATCTCAAGCAGAGTTACGTTCCTGACAAAACTTCCCAGTCTGCTTCTCACTCCTCTTTCCAGTAAATGGCTCTAATCTAGCCTACAGAAATTCAAGAAAAAAACTTCCAACATGTATCCTCTCTATCTTCCACTTTATTCCTGATTAATTAGCAAAATTCTCTTGGCTCTATATTTAATGTATATTGGAAGCTGACCAGATTTTCCCAACTCCATAGTTTTCACCTTAGAATAAGCCCCTGTCCTCTGCACTTGTACTATTACAGATGCTATTGAGTACTCTTCCATTTCTGTCATTAGCCCGGTTAAGTCATTTCCACAGGGAGCCAGAGCAGCCCCAGTAAAATGCCATTTAAATCCTGTTATTCCATTACTCTGAACCCTTCAGTGTCTTCTCAAGTTAGTCAAAGCATAAAATGTAAGAAAGATGTCCAAGCCCTGGAAGCCCTGACCTTCATCTCTCTGCTCCTGAACCCCACCATTCTTCCCTTCAATACTTGCTATATTATAGCCACACTACCCTCCGTTATCTTCCTAGAATGCCAGGAGCAGGCTGATGGCTTTTGCAGTTGTTCCTCTGTATTTGAGAAATGCCTGTCTGAGGTATCCTCATAACTAGTTTCCTCACATTATTGAATTACAATTTGTATCTTTTTACCATTTTTAGGGATTTCCCTTTCCACTACACTATGATTGGCCTCTCTTTCATTTCTTAGGCCCTTTTACTACATTATATTTTCTCTGGGACAGCTCATTCAGTTATATTACAAACATCTCACTTCTGTATTTCACTTTTTTTATGTCATTTTCCCTAGAACGTGCTCTTCCCCATGTGATTTTGATGGGAAACATATCAGTTCACTCTTTATTTCATGTTCATTTGTAGATTTGTTATGAGGTCACTTAGGCTGCCTATTTTAAATGAATCACCTAGTACAAACTGTGCACTATTTTATGGAAGGTAATATCTTTGAAAATATAGAATCCAATGTAACTAAAAAGGATTACCTTTGGAAGAAAGTTGCAAACTCCTGGATTCAATCTCAGTCTTGATCTTGCCTCATTCTAATATTCTCTGATTGTCTGAATGATCCCCAAATTTCATCATTATAAAAATCAGATTGGAATAAGTTAGAATGGCCATAGCTCAAATACCCTTAAAGAGTGGGATATAAAGATCAAACATGAGAAGGTATGGTGTAACAAACAAATGTGACTGTTGAATCATTACACTGATATTTCTTTCAGTTTCCAGTATCTTAGAGCACCTAGAAGTAAAAATCTAAAAGAATGGAATTGTAACCCATAGCAAACTCTGAAATCTGTTCTGCAACTAATTGTTGTGCTCTGCTTTGAAATCTATTGCTTTTTCTGTATAGATGTTATTTAGCACAAAAAAGAAAAAAAGTCAGTTGTAATAATAAAAAATATTTATTCCTTCTAGCCTCCTTCCTATATTCTGGAGCAGCTAGAAGGAAAATTCTGAAAGGATACTATGGTAGTCCATGACAAACTCTGGGATCTGTCCTGAAACTACCTGTTGAAGAGTGCTCTGAAAATTATTGCTTTTTTCTTTCTTTTCTTTTTATATATGTTATATTTATGCAATAAATACATTTAAAAATATCAAAGCAAAGGATTCCATCACTTTGAGACAAATTCTGGCTTAGTGTTTCTCATGCATCATTTAATTTATTCCCAATACTCATTATAAGTAGGTTTACAGATTAATAGCAGTGATTTATAGATGGCCAAGTTAAAGTTTAATAAGTATCAATTTTACACAGTAACTGTTTTTTTTTCCAGAGCCCTCTTATTATCTACTAAGCTATCTCTTTGTAATATGATATTAGGATGCTACTGACTCTATGATTCCCTCTGTTTTTCGACATAGCACTTAATTCATAACCAATATAACAAAATGTAGTGGATTTAGATTTTATTTACAAATGGTTATCTCATAACTATAATGTCAGAAAAATGTTTCCAAAAATGTCCAAATCATCTGCTGGATGATTCCTGCAAACTTACATTTGCAACCAATGCTGATATGAGCATAGAAACATTCCATTTCACTCTACTCAGTGTGAGGACACTTACCTGCAAATTTATCATCTCAACCTATGAAGGTGTACCCTGCGGATCCAGAAAATTATAACTGCTCCTTCTCCCCAGTGTACTGGATCCTTTAAGCACTCAGGGGTTCATAGCATTGAAAAGCTCTACAAAAGTGATTAAACATGTTTTTGCTCAATTAAGAGAATGTGGCTCAAACAATAGAAGGGTAAATTTAAAAAAATGTGATGATGGTTATGACATATTGGGATCCTACTGCTTAGAAAATATCTTCCTAGAACATTATTTAATTGTCATATAACTTTGAAGTATATTTCAGACTTTTCATATAGAGAAAAGATTTTCAAGTGCAGTCAATTATCTTGCTCAAGCTAAACACAGAACTTCAGTACAGTGAGGAATTCAATCCAAAATGATCAAATTATAATACTTAGGATATATGTTGTTTATCATGCAAAACTTAGAGATGCACCATCTTTGACTATCCAAGTACGACTATATTGTTGTATATATAGTTGTCACTTATCTTCAGTGTCTACACAGGTAGATTTTGCACAGCCTTATGCATCCTAACTCCCCATCAAATCATTACTGAATTTTGAAGTGAAAGGACAGTTTCATATTGATGAGTGCCCTATTGGCTTGTCAAGGTTTTCCATTATGTATCATGATAACAGTTACAGAGCATTTAGCATGGGCCAGCCACTCTTCTAACTGCAGTAGAATTTTCATCTAATTTTGCTGCTCTCAATAGTCCTGTGAAATAAAATTAATTATAATTCCCGTCTACAGATGAGTTATCTGAGACACAGAAAGCGTTGTTCATACATTAGAAAAGGTTACAAATGTGGAGACTGACAAAGCCAAGGCTCAAAACCATTTCTTCTAGCATGCTTTGCCCATCCTATGCTTCAGATACACAGTCAGGCAGTAAGGACAATGGGTTGATCTAAAGTTTGCTCTCAGGCTTTGTTCTCGAGAAGGGCGTATTTTATAGAATGAAAACAAATCTTGCTAACAAGTAAGTGCAGTAGGGATGGTCAAATTATCATACTTGATCATGGGTGACAGGCCAAAGAGGAAACCCAGCTAGGGGTAGGGGAGTAGTTGTGTGCTATGAGAGGGTTGAAGTGGGAAGAGGAAGCATGCATCTGTCATTAAACCATGAGTGGACACTGGCCTTGTGGTAGGAGTTTATTTCTGGCAAAAGAGACCAGGTTCAATTCTAGTAATGGAACAGAGGGTTGAGGAACTGTCAGAAGTTTAGCAGATCTGTCAGGAATGCAGAATTCATGTATTGAAAGTATACAGATGAGATGACATAACAGAATGTTTTATTCTACACTCAAAATTGTTGATTACTCCCTAGACTTTCTGGAGGTAGAAATTTCTAATTTTCTTGTGCACTTCACAGCCAAGTTCCAGAAAAATGGGAACAAATAGTCACATAGTACATAGGCTAATGACTGAAATATATGGACAATTTGCATTTCCTAATAGAATGGGCTTTTGACAGATGCAGTTTTCATTAAGCATCAGATTATCTTTTGTGTACAAAAGTTATTTGGAACCATGAGTTAGGAATCACAGGCCTGCATGCCTTAAGTGGAGTCAAACCTGAGACAGCAGTGTTGCAGTGGGGACAGGACAGGTCAGGCAGATGACTAAGGGCTCAAGGTTTGTGTCAACTGTTCACCAGATGTGGTACTTTATAGTGGTGATTTACTCTCTTTAAACATCATTTGCCTGTGTTTAAAAAAAATAAGAAGAATTATACTATTTATATGGAGATTTTGTAAGTATTAAAGGTGATGATGTTTTAAAACTACTTAGCAAAGGGTTTAAAGCATGGGCAACATTTCAAAATCCGTGGTGTAATTCAGAAATATCAAGCCCCACCTAACAGATGACTAAAATTTCAGCTCTGTGGTCTCACTCCTTATTGTTAGACTTCATTTGATCAGGTTTGTTCAAGGAATCTCCTATCTGCCAGAATATCAACTATTATTAGATTGACAGCAGCAGAATCTTTTCAAACAGTTTGCATTCCAAGTGTACTGGATTTAAGGAATTTTTCAAGGTTTTCCAGCATGGGCAAAAGTCTAACAAGGAAATGAAACTGAAGTATTAATTGAGAAAGTTGGAAAAATCTTTTTGTGTGTTGGCTTAAAACTGTTACATAATAGACAAAAGCCATGTTCTCTTAATCCTTATCAAATCTCGTGGGGGCAGACCTTTTGTAGGATGAAGTTTCATGATTATATTGTTTCCATGGAACTGTGATCCACTCATTAAATGTGGGCCTCCATTTTAAAGAACTCCTAAAAAGAGCTGACACAAGGAAACTTCTGGGAGAAACTTCTGACTCAGATATCTGGAGATGCTAAGTTGAGAATATGAAACTTATCTGCCCCAGAAAAGCTAAGTGAGGAACCACTGATATTGGAGAATTACTGGAATCAGAAGATGAGAGCAGCAATACACCAAAAAGTAGGACCAGCAGATGTCAGCCACATGTCTTTCTAGCTGACAGACAAGGCCCAGACACCACCAGCCTTCTTTCAGAGTCATGGTATCTTTCTCTGGATGCCTTAATTCAGGTATTTTCTTGGACTTAGAACTGTAAACTTTAACTTAATGCATCCCCTTATAAAAGCCAATCCATTTCTGGTATAATGCATTCCAGCAGAATTAGCAAACTGAAACCTTTTTTAATAAAGTTCAAAAAGTTTTGTTTGTGTACTATGATACTCAATTCATAGATGTATTTAGTTATAATGACTTTTCACATTATTTGTTGAGTTTTGATGACAACAAATGAAAATATAATATATATACATGTATACTGCACACACGTATCTTTAGATATACATGTCAAGATTAATAAATACATAGACACACATACTCCTTTAAGGTGCTGATATTTTCCATTTTCCCTTTTAGATATTTTCCTACATTTTGCCACTCTGCTTTCTGCTGCAGAAGATGAACTTGTTTCTACATTATTACATTCAGACAAGGTAGGGAGGAATAAAAATTAAGGAAAGCCTAAGGTCAGAGTACTTAATGCCAGTAATATAATGATACTGAGATCCACATTTACCTCTTTACCAAGGCCTCAGTTTTGGTCCTTCTGTTCTCAGTACAAAATCTCTATAGTTTTGGTAACTTCTCTTCACTATTGATCCTTAAGGTCTAGATGTAACAAAATTCTGTAGCAAAGGACTATTATGTATGTATAGTTTTCCTATACTCAGTTCATATCTTTGTAATTGGTCCCTCTACTAATTCTCCTTAATTTAACCAATTTGAGTGGCCTCTGTGTCCTGACAGAACTTTGACAGATGTTGCAATTTGTATTTGGAATCAATACCTCAAATGGTGTTTCTTAGATTAATTTTTTTCACAGATTTAAAGAATATGCAGAGAACTCTCTTGTTGGGTAAACAGGACACTGGGAATGCGTGGCATATGGCATATGGTAGCATTAAGCTAATTTAAATTATTTTCAGTAATGTCAATTTATGAACTGTATATAGAGAGCAAGGTCTGAAAGACCATTTGGTTACAGTTCAGACTTACTACCATGATAATATTGATTATATAAATTAAGGGACTTTCTGATTGAAAACTAGTAATAACATCTTATTGAGAATTTGAAAAGGAAGTTGGAAAACTCCATTTGCAACACTTGAGTTTCTAATTTCTGGTAGTCCTTTAGGAAAGATTTGATTTTGGTTCAATCCAGGACCTGATTGTGCAAAGTATTAATATCAATTACATTCTAAAATTGCCACAGGTTTTATGGCAGCCTGAGAGAATTGGTTGAAGGAAGAGTTAGGACCTTAAAATGAGTGCTAGGTGTATTGGACAGTCATGGATAAGACTAACAACAACAACAGCAAAACTTTCTGAGCAGGCAGTTCCGAACTTTCCCTTACCTGAGGGAACTAGCTTTACTCTGGATAGGCTTTCAATGGCTGTATTTAGTGACTTGCATGATAAGCTTATATAAACCTTTCAGCAGTCAACACCACCACTCCATTTTGCTCATACAAGGGGAGTCAAATATCAACTAACACAGATAAATAAATCCAACCTGTACTTAAAGGATATATGCACTAAAGATGTATAGGACCTGAAAAATATATATTGGCAAGGGTTGGGAAAATGCATGAGATTCAGTTAGCATACTGGTATATCAAACAAGATAAACAATAAAACCTGATCAAGCTGAATTTATCAACACACCTGCACCTGTCCAGGATTCATGGACTAAATGCATTTACTCAAATCCCTGGGAGTACCTTAATAGTTTGTTTGCCAGATTACCTCTTTAATTCCTACAGCAAAGATAACCAGGAGATTTTGCTTTAAATGTCAGAAAGAACAGAAGAATTTTTGTTTCTTATTGAGGATATGTCAAACTTCCACTTTCCCTACAAAAATAGTGGGAGTCACATTTGCCTCTTATTCAAAGTCATAGTTTTGGCTCCCTGTCATTATATAGTCTAGAGGGAAATTGATAAATTTCACAGATGGCAGGAAATTATGTTGATCAATTTTCATGGAAAGAAACATGTGTTTTCTCCTGCACTTTGCCCTGGTTCATGAGCAGTGGATAATGAGTTGAAGCATTGGTCAGATATTTGAAAAAATAAATATTGAAAAATGAGTGGCAAGACTGGCAGAGCAATATGTATGTCTAGAGTTCATTGCACTTAATCCAATACTATGAAGTTAATTCAACTCCTTTGTAAATACCTACAAAAAGGAATCCGCAAAGGAAGAATTTAAAAATCATGCTGGCAATGAGATTTATCCATCAATGTTAATCAAGTATTCCCTCATCCAAACTAGTATTTGCTTACTTGGACTCCATGCAAACTGATCATGACAGTAGAGTTGGAGGTCATTTATAGTAAAAGAGCATAAACCTATGTTCACCAAATTTGTTCTGGTAGCCACACTGCTGAGTGCCCAAATTGCAAGTTTCAGAGACTAATCATATATCCTCAGTATGCCTAATTTCTTTGAGGTAGAGCCAGTTATTTGTCAGTTGGGTGAACTGATCTTACCCATTATGTTGAGCAATGCTTATTTTTTTCATGGGGTTAAACACAAATGTTGGACATGTACTTTCTTTTGCTTTGCATGTCATTTTTATCAAAACCAAAATTTATTTATAGAATACATTACTTTTCAACATATCACACCCAACATCATTTTTGAAGAAGAGAAACATACTATAAAAAAGAGAGATCAATGAAGAGCACAACACTTTTACAGATTTTATAACATCACCCAGAAACAGATGACCTTATAGAATGCTTCAGTTGTTATCTCAGAGATCTTATGTTGATAGTGGGAAGACAACATCCTATGAGATTGGAGTACTAGTATCCTGTATTATATTACATAATACAGGATTTGTTATTTATGTAATAAAAGGTCAACATTTGATTCCATCTCCCCAATAACCAGAGTGGCTTTGTGTAGAAAACAAGGCGTGAAAGTGAAAGTGTGCCATTCCACACTTAACCAAATAAGTCTAATATAGGAAATTTTACTTTTTGATCCCTCAACCTTGGGTTCATGGGATCAAATTTCTTAGCACTAAAAGAAGAAATGTTTCCAATGGAGAATGCAGCCATATTGTTGAGGAGTTGGAAGCTATAACTACACCCTGGCTCCTTTGGGGACCTTGTACTGTTGTAACATCAGTTAGAGGCTTGATGACTGATTTCCATTACAAAGGAGGAAATGGAGTTGCTTCTAACAAAGGGTTTAAGAATGAACATGTTTGGAACCCTAGGGTTTCAATGGGATGCCTTTTGAAAAATTCTCTTTCCCTATAGGCCTTGTCAAAGGCAAAACTGTGACAACTCATAAAGAAATAAAAAGAAAACAGAAAATACAAGGGCTCAGATCTCACAAGAATTGAAGTTTAGATTACCCAATTAACAAGGCACTCCATCCACTTCAGGTGATGGTAGACAGAAAAGAGAAAATAGTTTTGGGTTGTAGAAAATGAATTTCTGACTGCAAATTTGTGCTTCAGCTGTAGTTAAGAGTTTATTTAGTTGTAATAGTATTTAATGTAGTTGTAGATTGTTATCTAAGTTGGAACTGGTTACTAAATACTTAAATTCATATATCCTATGTTAACAGACATAATGGTCACTGTAAAGACAGAAACCTATGCAATAGGATTCATGGGACGTCAAGAGGTCTCTGTGGTCCGGAAATTCCCTTCTTCCACTGAAATTATAGATTGTCACACCATCAATCTATTGATATTATTTCAATAATACACTATTGATATTATTGCATGTCCAGGGAGTATAATGATTTGGAAAGGCATAAATTTAACTGGAATATGTTTAATATTCTCTATATCAAACTTATAACCTAAACTTAAATTAAATCTTCTTGAGTCTTATACATGTTTTTTATTTATGAATTACATTTTCTTCGAAAATTGAAATTTAATTAAACATTTAATGCACATGATTTTTTAAACCAATCGACTACATGCAAAAGACAAAGTTTGTAATTTCACTGATGAGACTACATGTTAATAACTGATCAATTAAGTTCAATTAAAATCATAATTGTGAAGGCTTAATTAATTTATTCAGTGTATCTCTATTTTGTGCTCTAAGTTCCTAAGATTACGGATAACATCAGTTTTGATCTTTCCTTGTTTTAGGAATATATTTAGACTCTTTCTTGGAATTAAGGCAACCTTTCAAAAGAAAAACAAGAATGTTCTCCTACACCACCTGAAATTAGAAATCTGGACCCTCAAATTGTTTCTTCTCAATTGGAGAATGTAATAGCTCTCCTCCTAAAGTAAATAAAATCTGAATAGTGTGTCAAATGGTGGATTTTTCTTTTTATAGTTAATATTTAGATGTCAATATAAATCCATTCTTTAAACATGTTTTAGTCTTCTTGCCATATGCTTCCCTTGAAAATAATTTACTTTCAATTCTCATCTAGCATCAGATAGTGTAATTTTGGAAAAGATAAGATTAGGGAGTAAATTAATTTTCTTAACTATACACCTTTAACTAAAGTTGTGGTTACTGTGAGTGAATTCTTTTGTAATCTTGAGTACAAGGTTTAGTCAAGAACAGTAGGGAAAAGGAAGGGTTAATTTGAATTTTGTCATAATTTCACAGTGCTTATTAAGTCCTAGGGACTGGAGGAAAAAAAAACATAGCAGGATCCCTAGAAACCAAATGTAAATTGGAAAGTTAAACTAATGAAAAAATGTTCATGCTTTCACATGCAAATATAAGCATGAAAATAGAGTATATTCAAAGGATAAAAAATGGTTTACTTGAGAAGACTTTGATTAAACCTTCAAAAGAAAGAAATTAGAGAGAAATTTAAAGAGAGGGAATATCGTGCAAAACAAGGCCTTCTAAATTGAGTAAGAGTTTCTAGCAGATAAATTGGAAGAATGCATTTAGAAACAGTACTTCTTGCCCTGTGAAATAGAATAGAAGGCAGATGGATTGTGCTATTATTTATAGATATACTATATACAAATGTGTTGCAGGTGCTTGCACTTGTACTCAGTAATTCCTCAAGTCCTCTCATTTTCAATGCCTCGAAGCCTTAGTCACTGTTTTATTAAAGAGGATGATGCAATTCCTGTTCTGCATGCTCAGTAAGGTTCCAATTATAATCAAATGCATAACTATACTAGTTAACATATTTGAGCCTTCACTATCTACTTAACTATGTTTTAGATGCTTTATATGCATTATCTCACCTAGTCCATCCTCAGATCTGTGAGATAAGTGCTACACTTTCCCCAGGAAGGAGGACAAGCAAGGAAAATAAGGCAGAGATTGATGAAGTGAATTGCATAAGACCATTCCACTAGTGGTTGGTGGAGTTAGACATCCATCCATTCCTGTGTGTGTTACCACTAGGATATAACCCCTGATAGTGTGTCATGATGTGTGTCAACTAGATACAAATTGTTATATCATTTGTTGCAGATTTCATCACTCCTAAAAAACATTAAAATAGTTCTTATTTACATGAGAACATCTTATCAGCTCTTTGGAGGATTTAGAAAGGACCTCAGTAAAACACATTTCTGCTGTTCTTGATGAAAACAAGGCTGTGCCTTTGTTTCTTTCTCCTTATTCCTTTCCATCCTTCCCTTATCCATGAAGCTCCTATTTTGGAAATTTTATTCTGTGAGTTCAGAGAATTATTAGATTTGAAAAGACATGACACTTCATGATTTTTTCTGATATGTCAGGTTCTGGAAGATAAGATTTTACATGAGGCAGGATCATAATATTTGCACAAGAAACCATCTGGTGTGTTGAAGACAATACACTATCAGAGTTCCTAGATGAATTGAGCCCCTCTCTTCATTACTTCTAAATGTTGGCAATTCTAATTCCTAAACCCAACAGGAAATTTCTGATTTTAGGCAAGTGTGATATTTTACATTGGACCTTTCATAAGATACTTGTTTCACTTGTGGACAGTTTATACTCTAGTTGTAGGACTCGTGGACAGTTGTCTCTCTTTACCAGAAAATTATCTTATTCATTGATTGTTGCTCTTTCTTTTTCTTTAATATAACCACTTAATGTCATAAATTTCCCTCTCTGTACTTCATTTGCTGAATCCCATAAATTTTGATATGTTGTGTTTTCATTTTTATTTGACTCAAGATATTTACTGATTTCTCTTGCAATTTCATCTTTGACCTACTGGTTGTTTAAGAGTGTGTTGTTTAGTCTTCATATATTTGTGAAAATTCTGGCCATCTGCCTTTTATTGCAATCCAGCTTCATTCCATTGTGATCTAAGAAATAGTGTCGTATAATTTCAATCTTTTTAAATTTATTGAGACTTACTTTGTGACAGCATATGATCTATTCTTGAGAATGATCTATGAGCATTTGAAAAATATGTGTATCTTTCTGTTGTGGGGTGTAGTGTTCTGTAAATGTCTGTTAAAGCTAGTTTATTTATTTATCATGTTATTCAAAATCTCTGTTTCCTTGTTGATCCTCTGTTTAGATATTCTATCCACTGATAATAACAAGAAATTGAAGTTTCCAAATATTATAGTGGAGGCATCTACTTCTTCCATCAGTCTTGTTAGTGTTTGCCCCATGAATGTTGAGGCACTGTGGTTTGGTGAATAAATATTTGTAATTCTTATTTCTTCCTAATTAAATGCCCTATTGACTTGAAAAGAAATAGATGCTCTCCAACAAACCAATCACAAGTAAAAGGATTGAATTAGTCATCAATAGCTCAAAAAAAGAAAAGTTCAGAACCAGATGGTTTTACAGGTAAAATTTTACCAAGCATTAAACCTACTCAAACTTTTAAAAACTTTTTAAAACACTTTTTATTGAGAAAGCTCCATACACATGCAGTCCAACAATATTATACAATCAGTGACACATGATATCACCTCATGGATGTGCATTATTCACCATGATAATTACTAATAATATTTGCATCACTCCAGGAAACTAAATGAAAGGGAAAAAAAGAAAAGAAATCATGCATACCATACCTCATATCCCTCACTCTCATTGACACATAGTATATCAATCTACCCAATTTTTACACTTTATATCCCCCATTGTTTATTATTTTGCTTATTTTATGAACTCATCTGTCTATATTGCAGATAAAATAAACATATGATGCAAGGTTTCCCCAACCACGCAGTCACTTGTAAATGTTACCTAGTTATACAGTGTTCATCAAGAATCAAGGCTACTGGGACGCAGATCAATAGTTTTGGGTACTTCCCTAGAGCCCCTCCAGTACATTAAAAATGAAAAAGGAATATATGTATAATGCATAAAAATAACCTCCAGAATAGCCTCTCAACTCTATTTGAACAGTTTCTCATTCCAATGATTCTGGGTCCTGGCTGATCCCTGGAAGTCAGGTTCCATGTTTCCAGGAAGATTTACATCCTTGAGAGTCATGCCCCACATAAAGGGGAAGCAGTGAGTTCACCGGCAAAGTGGTTTGAGAGAGAGAGAGGCCATATCTGAGCAACAAAGAGGTTCTCTGGGGGTGATACTTATGCATCATTATAAGTAAGCATAGCTTCTTCTTTGAAAAAATAAGTTTCATAGAGGCAAACACCAAGGTTGTAGGCTAAGCTTATTGAATTGATTGTCCCCACTGCTTGCAAGAATATCAGGAATTCCCTAGAAAGATAAGGTTAATATTTTCTCATTTTTACCAAGTCTTACAAGGGGATTTAGCAAATACTTTTGTATTCTTGGCCCAAATTAATCTGGGTTATAGAAGGACAGCATACAAACCTGTATAAACCAACAAGATCTCATGCCCTATTAAAGATTAAATGTGGTTATCATGCTCAAGTACATTGATCATGCAAATTCTATTACATAATGTGTTACTCAAATAAAATTGAAGAGGAGGAAAAGCTACCTAACTTATTACATGACAAAACATCACCCTAATACCAAATCCAGAGAAAAGTACTACAAGAAATAAAATTACAGACCAAACATTTTAATGATTATAGCTGCAAAAATTTTCAAAGGAATACTTGCAAATTGAATCTAGCAACACATTAAAAGGATTAAATCCCATGACCAAGTGGTATTTATTCTTATTATGCAAGTCTGGGTCAAAACAAGAAAAATGATGTAATGCACCAAATCAGCCAGTCAAAGCCAAAAAATCACATGATCATCTGGATTGATGCAGACAAGGCATTTGATAAAATTCAACATCTTTCCTGATGAAAATACTTAATACTTCAAAGCATAAGAGCATGATGAAGGGAATATATGAGAAACACACTGCTAACAATGTCTTCAATGGGGAAAGACTGCCAACTTTCCATCAAAGATTGGGAAAAAGACAAGAATCTTCATTGTCATCATTGTTATTCGACAAAGTGTTTAAAGTTCTAGCCAGAGTAATTAGACAAGAAAAACAAATCATAAAGAAGGAAGTAAAACTTTCACTGTTTGCAGTGACTGATACTATATGTTGAAAATCATGAAAAATCTACAGCAAAGCTACTAGAGCTCATAAGGTGAGTACAGCAAAGTGGCAGGGTACAAAATCAGCATCCAAAAAAACAGTAATGTTTCTGTACTTTAGTGATGGACAATCTGAGGAAGAAATCAAGAAAATAGTTCCATTTTCAATAGCAATCAAAAGAATAAGATATATAGGAATAAATTTAATGAAGAATAGGAAAGACCTAATGCAGAAAACTACAAGAAATTGCTAAAAGAAATC